>NC_059213.1:830344-835344 GCF_020615455.1 Coregonus clupeaformis
CTTTAAATGTCTTTATTCTTTTGGAACTTTTGTGTGTGTAATGTTTACTGTTAATTTGTGTATTGTTTAATTCACTTTTGTTTATCATCTATTCACTTGCTTTGGCAATGTAAACATATGTTTCCCATGCCAATAAAGCCCCTTAAATTGAAATTGGAATTGAAATTGAATTGAGTGAGAGAGAGAGTCTAACTTGTGTCCTGGTTTCTCCTGCTAGATAATGATCTCTTGAAACAGTGTGTTCTCTTCTCTCTCTTCTTTCTATTCCTCTGTTCCTCCAGTAGCTGTGTGTGTGAGACAGATGAAAGCTAGTTCCGGGTCTAGGGTGCGCTCCAGCGCTGCATCTGACTAAGACAGGTGTTAGAAATGGAGATGACTGGCGGAGACTAAAGACAATACAAATATGAAGTGAAAACGCTACTGGCACGCCTCCTCTGTTCTTAACACATGAAGCCCCCGGGACAATCAATTATTCATCCTATTGTAGTGTGTGTGCCTTTGCCTGTGTGTGTGTTTGTGTGTGAGAGAGAGAGAGGAGAGGAGGTGTCTGTTGCAGTTAAAGAGCAAACCCCTCGTCGTCGTGGCAGGGGCCCTGGTCTGTCAGTGCTCTCTCTCTCTCTCTCTCTCTCTCTCTCTCTCTCTCTCTCTCTCTCTCTCTGCTCTCTCTCGCTCTCTCTCTCTCCCTCTCTCTCTCTCTCTCTCTCTCTCTCTCTCTCTCTCTCTCTCTCTCTCTCTCTCTCTCTCTCTCTCTCTCTCTCTCTCTCTCTCGCTCTCTCTCTCTCTCTCTCTCTCTCTCTCTCTCTCTCTCTCTCTCTCTCTCTCTCTCTCTCTCTCTCTCTCTCTCTCTCTCTCTCGCTCTCTCTCGCTCTCTCTCTCTCTTTCTCTCTCTCTCTCTCTCACGTAAAGGCCTCCTGCCTGAGCTGGTTTAATGATGGGATCAGGGGGCCACATTTTGGTGGCTAAAGTGCAGCTTCAGTTATTTTATTTTTTAAAAGAAAGAAAGAGCAAAAAGGGAGTGAAAGAAAAGATGAGGATGGGGTGGCGAGGAGGAGAGAAAAGGGGGGGAAAGCTTTGTACACTGGGGGTGTTTTTCAAAGAAGCGCAGACTCGAAGCCATTGGGAGACTCCTTTGACTTTAATCTTGGGCTGCTCCTTTGAAAATTATGGCCGAGGACCACGGTTGCTTCATTAGAAGACTTGTTCTTCTCTTTTCTTGTGTAGTTTCAGCCAGATTCTTTGCCTCCTCGCTCGGTGCTGATTTCAGCTTTCCCCCTCGGTGCCACCCATCCCACTACTGATGCACTCCTGAGCATCTCGACACCCACGTGTTAAGGGCCATCCACTTTGGAGTGTGTGTGGGTCTGTGAGTGCATGCAAGCGAGTGTGTGTGTGTGTGTGTGTATGTGTGTGTTTCTGGCTACATATGTAAATAGAATGTAAATTGGACTTGATGTCCTTCCTGTTGGTATCATGGTCGACACCTCTCTGCCACCTGTGCCAGGGTTCTCACCTCAATTAATTACCCACTTGAGTTTAGACACACTGGTGTGGTGTTTCAGGTCATTTGAAGTAAATTATGTTCAGTTAATGAGATGTTGTTGATCAGGTAGAGATCAATGTACTGAATTAAATGTAAATACCTTTTAGAGACATTGTCTGTAGATAGACTCAGGTACATCCATGTTGTTTGAGGACTGGTTACACTTCAGGTTTGTCTCCTTTCATGAAGGAAAGGTCACTGGAGGCAGACTCTTTCTCTCTGTCTCTCTCTTCCTCTCTCTCTCTCTCTCTCTCTCTCTCTCTTTCTCTCCCTTCCTCTTTCTCTCTCTCCCTTCCTCTCTCTCGCTCTCTCTATTTCTCAATCTCTCTCTCTCACTCTCCTCTCCCTCTCTTCTCTTCTCTTCTCTCTGTATTGTGCAGATTAGATGCTGGGACCGTTTGAAACAGAGGTAGAGAGGAGGGCCTGTGTGAAATGCCATACTAGGTACTAATCGATCCCTTGCTGTGTTCGCACACTGAGAATGCACAAATCAGGGCACAGCAAGCTGCCTCTAATGACCCCCCCCACACACACACACACACACTCTGGAGCGGGGATCTGTTGCATTTCTCTTTCTCTCATTGTCTACAGTATTTCCCCCTCTGTTAAATATACTGAACATAAACCCCATTCACACACACACACGCACACAAACACGCACACAGACACGCACGCACACACACCCCACACACACACACAAGTTGAGTGGTAAATGCTTTATGAAGCAGCTAGTTATGTAAATAAAGATACTAGTGTAATTCCCCAAAGGCCTTTCAGCAGGATGCTACTGCAGGTTGTGATCCTCTGTAAACCGTGTGCTTTAACAGTATGCACTATTCATGGGGCACTAGTGCCGCTGTCTGCTAGCTTAAAGGCAGGGAAGGGCGTGTGTGTATGTGTCACTGAAACTCAACACTGTGTGTGTGTGTGTGTGTGTGCGCGCTTCTGTGTGTGTGTGTGTGACAGACGTCTGCCCTCGTTGGGGTTTTAACCTACGAGCGCTAAATGAGCAGTGACAACAGCAAGGTGTAGCTCACGGGCTTCCTCTCAGAAGGTAATTCTCCTCAGCATGACTGAGGAAGATGCAAGTCACCTGGTTTGCCAGCCTGTGCAGAACACACCTCGTCAAAATGGCAGCTGTAAAGACCAACAGTGATACATAGAATTTCAGTTAAGCAGAATGAATTGCAGCAGTAAAAGTCATAGCATTGAATGTTCCTACAAATAATGGTGATCTGAATTTGATTAAAATGGTCGGTCGTCACTGGTATTTTTCACTTCTTGTCCAATATGTCCAAGTCCAATGTTGAAATGAATAAACTTCTCAAGAAATTGAATGTTCTTTTGTAAATGTTTATTTCATTCTTTTCAGAATAGATGTCATGTTTCCTTTATTCCTTCTTATTCTAGGTTACTGTACGACCTTAAAGCTGGAATCCATAGCAGTGAAACTGCCACTTCCATTTGCAATATTACAACAACAAAGACGTCACTTCAAACAACCAACACAGTTTTTTTCCCCCTCTGATATCACCGCACATCATTGCACGCGTGATAGAACAGCAGAGTATGTACTATGATATTTTTTTTACCTTGATGCTGGATGCTCATTTCCTCAAAACAATAACAATACTAAACTGCCCTGGGTCAGCCGGTGGCACTGTTTCGCCTATCGCGGATCTCAGCTTTAACAGGAACAAGCACTTCCTGAAGATTACTGTTACTCTAGAAACCGACCCACACTGCATTTTATTGTTGCTGGTACTGTATCATTTGGACCCCTAACCCATGTAGTTATTCTCAACTTTTACATGAAAGCTTCTCATCAAAGAGGGAGAGGAGCTACGCTAGGCTGGGATAGTGTTTTGGGGATACACAGTGGAAATGTGGAATACAGCGAGTGCTACCAAATCTTCTTGTCTTCTCATTATAAGAATTATTGTGCGCTTGCAGATGGAAGATGGGGCCCATCTTAGACAAGAGAAGAAGAGCAAACAGAACTCCCCAAAATTTGGACAGTGTGAAATGTTAAACTGAACCGACTATATTGTTGATGTGCACCAGTGGAGGCTGGTGGGAGGAGCTATAGAAGAACAGGCTCATTGTATGGCTGGAATGGAATAAATGGAACAGAGTTAAACATGTGGTTTCCATACGTTGATGTATTTGACTCTGCTCCATTAATTCCATTCCAGCCATTACAATGAGCCCGTCCTCTTATAGCTCCTCCCACCAGCCAACCAGTAGCAAATGTGAAACTGATGGATTTTAAAATGTATCCATGTGTTGTTATTGTCCTTTTATGTACTGTTTTGAGTTGATGCATTGATAGACAGTTTGTTGTAGATTGTGATTTAGTTGTTGAGTAATTGCAGTATCAGCATGATAATTGATGATTTTAATTAACGCAGTGTCCAAACAGTGAAGAAAAACAACTATATACTCCACTTATCCACCTCCACATCCAGTGTGGTCAACGCTCACACTCCATACAAATTCCACTGTTGCTATAGTAGCGCAACAAAACTCAAACTGTCCCCCCAGTATGTTTACATGAAACAAACAAAGAGATGGAGGCGTCCCTTTGATCAATCAATCCATAAACAAATCCTGCTGTAGCTGTAGGAGCCCTGCAATTGGTTACACAGAGATCAAACTGTGTCAAATCATCACCGCCAAGCGCCAGTGAATAATAAGCCCCACCACTCTGCAGTGATGGGCAACAGTCACCACAGTCACAGCAGTCACAGAAGCAGCAGCAACATCAATTAGACTGTAGTCATATTGTTGTCTCTCTGTTGATCCTACAACTGAGTTAGACAGAGAGAGAGAGAGAGAGAGAGGGAGAGAGGGAGAGAGAGAGAGAGAGAGAGAGAGAGAGAGAGAGAGAGAGAGAGAGAGAGAGAGAGAGAGAGAGAGAGAGAGAGAGAGAGAGAGAGAGAGAGAGAGAGAGAGAGAGAGAGAGAGAGAGAGAGAGGGGGGGAGAGAAAGAGAGAGAGAAAGACAGAGAAAGGGAGAGAGGTTGCTGTGTATACATTACGTCTCATTGCTACCTTACACTCGAAGGCAGGCTGCTTCTTTCAATGTCTGTGTGTTTTTTTATTTGTTCTTTGGGTATTTATGAACCATAAATGTTGCCGTGTTGTCGTGAATGGAAATTGCACCTGACATTCCCATTGTGGCAGTAGTGTTCTTGTGTCAAAGGAATCTGTATGTAGAAAGATGGTGTTCGCTAGGTGCAATCCCAGTGTGGGGCATAATGGAGTGGACATTGTTTGACATGTTGTACTGTTACTACAGTCAGTCACACCTGGTTGTCATGGATACAGTGGGCAGGTTTGAGTTGAGGTTTACAACATCTCTTTCTTCTGTTCTTGTTCCTGGTTAGAGCTCTACCACATGCTGCGTACCACTCTTTTAGCCTCAAACAAGTCCATCCATCGGCTTTGTTTTAGCCTCT
>NC_059213.1:837844-982844 GCF_020615455.1 Coregonus clupeaformis
CCTCTCTTCTACCCTTCTTCTCTTCTACTCTTCTTCTCTTCTCTTCTTCTCTTCTACTCTTCTTCTCTTCTACTATTCTACTCTTCTTCTCTTCTACTCTTCTACTATTCTACTCTTCTTCTCTTCAACTCTTCTACTCTTCTTCTCTTCTTCTCTTCTTCTCTTCTACTATTCTACTCTTCTTCTCTTCTTCTCTTCTACTCTTCTTCTCTTCTACCCTTCTACTCTTCTACTCTTCTTCTCTTCTTCTCCTCTTCTACTCTTCTTCTCTTCTACTCTTCTACTATTCTACTCTTCTTCTCTTCTACTCTTCTACTCTTCTTCTCTTCTTCTCTTCTACTCTTCTACTCTTCTTCTCTTCTTCTCTTCTTCTCTTCTTCTCTTCTACTCTTCTTCTCTTCTTCTCTTCTCCTCTTCTCCTCTTCTTCTCTTCTTCTCTTCTACTATTCTACTCTTCTTCTCTTCTACTCTTCTACTCTTCTACTCTTCTACTCTTCTTCTCTTCTTCTCTTCTTCTCTTCTACTCTTCTACTCTTCTACTCTTCTTCTCTTCTTCTCTTCTACTCTTCTACTCTTCTTCTCTTCTACTCTTCTACTCTTCTTCTCTTCTACTATTCTACTCTTCTTCTCTTCTCTTCTACTCTTCTTCTCTTCTACTCTTCTACTGTTCTACTCTTCTTCTCTTCTTCTCTTCTCCTCTTCTACTCTTCTTCTCTTCTTCTCTTCTTCTCTTCTACTCTTCTACTCTTCTTCTCTTCTACTCTTCCTATTCTTTGTGTGTTTCTTTTCTTTTCAGTGAGGGGTGGAAAACAGAGAGAACATTTAGCCCAAAGGCAGCTCATTGTGAATTCTGTCTGACTCCTGGTGGGCATGACTCTGGGGAAATGAAATGTAGAAACTAACTTTAAAGTTTAACACCGGTTGGCAGTTTTCGCAAGTGATAAATATGGCCAGGCTAATTTAGTCTGAAAGGCTCAATGGACAGAAATAGCAGCGTACTGCATACATCTACCTACACCGCTTTCAAAGGAGCGTGTGTGTGCATGGGCAGGAGGCTGTTGCAGCAGGCTGATCACTAGAAATAGACTTCGATTTCAGACGTTTTAAAAGGTCCTGATGTATGTATGCCTTCCTCGGCGCTCACCAAAAAAATGAACAACTATATTGCCCAGCACTGGCGTGAACTCATGATGCTAGGAGTTCGCTAGGAGTTCGCTGCTCAGACCCAAGCTTGCTGGTCTGACCACTGTGCCACAGCAGTTCACAATGCTCTAGCAAGCCGGGAGAATACTTGATGATACTTGATGGAAACAGCATCTATCTATCTATCTATCTATCTATCTATCTATCTATCTATCTATCTATCTATCTATCTATCTATCTATCTATCTATCTATCTATCTATCTATCTATCTATCTATCTATCTATCTATCTATCTATCTATCTATCTATCTATCTATCTATCTATCTACAGTTGAAGTCGGAAGTTTACATACACTTAGGTTGGAGTCATTAAAACTCGTTTTTCAACCGCTCCACACATTTCTTGTTAACAAACTATAGTTTTGGCAAGTCGGTTAGGACATCTACTTTGTGCATGACACAAGTAATTTTTCCAACAATTGTTTACAGACAGATTATTTCACTTAGAATTCACTGTATCACAATTCCAGTGGGTCAGAAGTTTACATACACTAAGTTGACTGTGCCTTTAAACAGCTTGGAAAATTCCAGAAAATGATGTCATGGCTTTAAAAGCTTCTGATATTTTTATTTAGCAGACGTACAGAGCGACTTACAGTTTGTGAATACATATATATATATATATATTTTTTTATACTGCCCCGTGGGAATCGAACCCACAACCCTGGCGTTGCAAAGCAGCTTATCAACGTCCCTATGACAGGGCGCGCCCATGCGAGATTGAGTAGCACTGCGATGCAGCGCTAGACCACTGGCACTCAGGAGACTCATAGGCTAATTGACATCATTGAGTCAATTGGAGGTGTACCTGTGGATGTATTTCAAGGCCTACCTTCAAACTCAGTGCCTCTTTGCTTGACATCATGGGAAAAACAAAAGAAATCAGCCAAGACCTCAGAAAAACAATTGTTGAGCTCCACAAGTCTGGTTCATCCTTGGGAGCAATTTCCAAACGCCTGAAGGTACCACGTTCATCTGTACAAACAATAGTACGCAAGTATAAACACAATGGGACCACGCAGCCGTCATACTGCTCAGGAAGGAGACGCGTTCTGTCTCCTAGAGATGAACGTACTTTGGTGCGAAAAGTGCAAATCAATCCCAGAACAACAGCAAAGGACCTTGTGAAGATGCTGGAGGAAACAGGTACAAAAGTATCTATATCCACAGTAAAACAAGTCCTATATCGACATAACCTGAAAGGCCGCTCAGCAAGGAAGAAGCCACTGCTCCAAAACCGCCATAAAAAAGCCAGACTACGGTTTGCAACTGCACATGGGGACAAAGATCGTACTTTTTTGAGATATGTCCTCTGGTCTGATGAAACAAAAATAGAACTGTTTGGCCATAATGACCATCGTTATGTTTGGAGGAAAAAGGGGTTGGCTTGCATGCCAAAGAACACCATCCCAACCGTGAAGCACGGGGGTGGCAGCATCATGCTGTGGGGGTGCTTTTCTGCAGGAGGGACTGGTGCACTTCACAAAATACATGGCATCATGAGGAAGGAAAATCATGTGGATATATTGAAGCAACATCTCAAGACATCAGTCAGGAAGTTAAAGCTTGGTCACAAATGGGTCTTCCAAATGGACAATGACCCCAAGCATACTTCCAAAGTTGTGGCAAAATTGCTAAAGGACAACAAAGTCAAGGTATTGGAGTGGCCATCACAAAGCCCTGACCTCAATCCTATAGGAAATTTGTGGGCAGAACTGAAAAAGCGTGTGCGAGCAAGGAGGCCTACAAACCTGACTCAGTTACACCAGCTCTGTCAGGAGGAATGGGCCAAAGTTCACCCAACTTATTGTGAAAAGCTTGAGGAAGGCTACCCGAAACGTTTGACCCAAATGTAACAATTTAAAGGCAATGCTACCAAATTCTAATTGAGTGTATGTAAACTTCTGACCCACTGGGAATGTGATGAAATAAATAAAAGCCTAAATAAATAATTCTCTCTACTATTATTCTGATATTTCACATTCTTAAAATAAAGTGGTGATTCTAACTGACCTAAAACAGGGAATTTGTACTAGGATTAAATATCAGGAATATTGAAAAATATCTACAGTGGGGAAAAAAAGTATTTAGTCAGAAACCAATTGTGCAAGTTCTCCCACTTAAAAAGATGAGAGAGGCCTGTAATTTTCATCATAGGTACACGTCAACTATGACAGACAAATTGAGAAAAAAAAATCCAGAAAATCACATTGTAGGATTTTTAATGAATTTATTTGCAAATTATGGTGGAAAATAAGTATTTGGTCACCTACAAACAAGCAAGATTTCTGGCTCTCACAGACCTGTAACTTCTTCTTTAAGAGGCTCCTCTGTCCTCCACTCGTTACCTGTATTAATGGCACTTGTTTGAACTTGTTATCAGTATAAAGACACCTGTCCACAACCTCAAACAGTCACACTCCAAACTCCACTATGGCCAAGACCAAAGAGCTGTCAAAGGACACCAGAAACAAAATTGTAGACCTGCACCAGGCTGGGAAGACTGAATCTGCAATAGGTAAGCAGCTTGGTTTGAAGAAATCAACTGTGGGAGCAATTATTAGGAAATGGAAGACATACAAGACCACTGATAATCTCCCTCGATCTGGGGCTCCACGCAAGATCTCACCCCGTGGGGTCAAATTGATCACAAGAACGGTGAGCAAAAATCCCAGAACCACACGGGGGACCTAGTGAATGACCTGCAGAGAGCTGGGACCAAAGTAACAAAGCCTACCATCAGTAACACACTACGCCGCCAGGGACTCAAATCCTGCAGTGCAAGACGTGTCCCCCTGCTTAAGCCAGTACATGTCCAGGCCCGTCTGAAGTTTGCTAGAGTGCATTTGGATGATCCAGAAGAGGATTGGGAGAATGTCATATGGTCAGATGAAACCAAAATATAACTTTTTGGTAAAAACTCAACTCATCGTGTTTGGAGGACAAAGAATGCTGAGTTGCATCCAAAGAACACCATACCTACTGTGAAGCATGGGGGTGGAAACATCATGCTTTGGGGCTGTTTTTCTGCAAAGGGACCAGGACGACTGATCCGTGTAAAGGAAAGAATGAATGGGGCCATGTATCGTGAGATTTTGAGTGAAAACCTCCTTCCATCAGCAAGGGCATTGAAGATGAAACGTGGCTGGGTCTTTCAGCATGACAATGATCCCAAACACACCGCCCGGGCAACGAAGGAGTGGCTTCGTAAGAAGCATTTCAAGGTCCTGGAGTGGCCTAGCCAGTCTCCAGATCTCAACCCCATAGAAAATCTTTGGAGGGAGTTGAAAGTCCGTGTTGCCCAGCGACAGCCCCAAAACATCACTGCTCTAGAGGAGATCTGCATGGAGGAATGGGCCAAAATACCAGCAACAGTGTGTGAAAACCTTGTGAAGACTTACAGAAAACGTTTGACCTGTGTCATTGCCAACAAAGGGTATATAACAAAGTATTGACAAAACTTTTGTTATTGACCAAATACTTATTTTCCACCATAATTTGCAATAAATTCATTAAAAATCCTATAATGTGATTTTCTGGATTTTTTTTCTCATTTTGTCTTTCATAGTTGACGTGTACCTATGATGAAAATTACAGGCCCTCTCATCTTTTTAAGTGGGAGAACTTGCACAATTGGTGGCTGACTAAATACTTTTTTGCCCCACTGTATCTATCTATCTATCTATCTATCTATCTATCTATCTATCTATCTATCTATATATCTATCTATCTATCTATCTATCTATCTATCTATCTATCTATCTATCTATCTATCTATCTATCTATCTGTCTATCTGTCTGACTGTCTGTCTGTCTGTCTGTCTGTCTGTCTGTCTGTCTGTCTGTCTGTCTGTCTGTCTGTCTAATCTCTCTCTCTCTCTCTCTCTCTCTCTCTCTCTCTCTCTCTCTCACTCTCTCAATTCAATTTCAATTCAATTCAATTCAATTTAAGGGCTTTATTGGCATGGGAAACATGTGTTAACATTGCCAAAGCAAGTGAAGTAGATAGTAAACAAAAGTGAAATAAACAATAAATATTAACAGTAAACATTACACTCAGAAGTTTCAAAAGAATAAAGACATTTCAAATGTCATATTATGTATATATACAGTGTTGTAACAATGTGCAAATAGTTAAAGTACAAATGGGAAAATAAATAAACATAAATATGGGTTGTATTTACAATGGTGTTTGTTCTTCACTGGTTGCCCTTTTCTTGTGGCAACAGGTCACAAATCTTGCAGCTGTGATGGCACACTGTGGTTTTTCACCCAGTAGATAAGGGAGTTTATCAAAATTGGATTTGTTTTCGAATTCTTTGTGGATCGCTGTAATCTGAGGGAAATATGTGTCTCTAATATGGTCATACATTTGGCAGGAGGTTAGGAAGTGCAGCTCAGTTTCCACCTCATTTTGTGGGCAGTGTGCACATAGCCTGTCTTCTCTTGAGAGCCAGGTCTGCCTACGGCGGCCTTTCTCAATAGCAAGGCTATGCTCACTGAGTCTGTACATAGTCAAAGCTTTCCTTAAGTTTGGGTCAGTCACAGTGGTCAGGTATTCTGCCACTGTGTACTCTCTGTTTAGGGCCAAATAGCATTCTAGTTTGCTCTGTTTTTTTGTTTGTTCTTTCCAATGTGTCAAGTAATTCTCTTTTTGTTTTCTCATGATTTGGTTGGGTCTAATTGTGTTGTTGTTGTTGTTGTCCTGGGGCTGTGTGGGGTCTGTTTGTGTTTGTGAACAGAGCCCCAGGACAAGCTTACTTAGGGGACTCTCTCTCTCTCTCTCTCTCTCTCTCTCTCTCTATCGTTGTGGAAACTTCAAAGAGTTGTGTCACTAGTGTCACTCTAATATAAACCCAATGTATGACTGACCGCGGACATGTTTGTGTGTGTATGGTAGTATGTCCAGTAGGAATGATGTGTACATGTATGTGTTTGTAACTGGAAGGGAGGTTACATATGGACTGTATGTCTGCCTCCCCATTGGGTGAGCGTCTTTCCTCCCCTCACAGGTTCCAGGTAAAACACCTGAGAGTAGTTTAAACAACTGCTTTTTACCTATTTCGCTCCTCCACCCTTCCTCACTCCATCCCTCCTATCCTTCCTCACTCCATCCCTCCTATCCTTCCTCACTCCATCCCTCCTATCCTTCCTCACTCCATCCCTCCTATCCTTCCTCACTCCATCCCTCCTATCCTTCCTCACTCCATCCCTCCTATCCTCCCTCCCTCACTCCATCCCTCCTATCCTTCCTCACTCCATCCCTCCTATCCTTCCTCACTCCATCCCTCCTATCCTTCCTCACTCCATCCCTCCTATCCTTCCTCATTCCATCCCTCCTATCCTTCCTCACTCCATCCCTCCTATCCTTCCTCACTCCATCCCTCCTATCCTTCCTCACTCCATCCCTCCTATCCTTCCTCACTCCATCCCTCCTATCCTTCCTCACTCCATCCCTCCTATCCTTCCTCACTCCATCCCTCCTATCCTTCCTCACTCATCCCTCCTATCCTTCCTCACTCCATCCCTCCTATCCTTCCTCACTCCATCCCTCCTATCCTTCCTCACTCCATCCCTCCTATCCTCCCTCCCTCACTCCATCCCTCCTATCCTTCCTCACTCCATCCCTCCTATCCTTCCTCACTCCATCCCTCCTATCCTTCCTATCTCCTTCCCTCACTCCTTCCCTTTACCTGAATAGAAATCTGAAGTGGGGGAAGAAGAAGAACAGAGTGTAGAAGAGAGTAAATAGAAAAATATTGGTTTGCTTTGCTTTTTTTTTTTTTGCCCCCTGGATACGTTACTGCCAGGCCAATCCCATCATTTGTAAGAGGCTGGGTTGATAGCTGACTGCACGTCGGTTGTAAGTAATTCTCAACACACACACACACACACACACACAGCTATGGGGCCCTGCAGCTTAGCTTACATCATCCTCTGATCTGTGTGTGTTTCTGGAGGAGGGCCGGGAGAGGAGACGATTGACAAACACACACATCTTGAAAGCAGACTGGCTTTATTCCTGGCAGCCAAGACCACTGTGAGTGTGAACATTCTTGCCAAATATAGGCAGACAGTCAGCACAATGGACATGGTCTGAGGTGTAATAACTGTGTTATTCATTGTTAATACACAGCAATTACATGGAATGGTACGTCACTCAAGAATATAATCAAGGGCCAACCTAACCCTATATTTAAGTCATTTCACCCCTCCCCCTTCCCCTCCAATCCTTTGTCTTTGTTGGGAAAAGGGGTGTCTTCTCTCCTTCACTCCACTACCACACACACCCCTGGTTTTGGGAGTGGAGCCCTCCTCTCTGGGGTGGGCGGGGAACCCCCTTTGTCTGTTCTTTCCACCTCCTCAGTGTCCCGTGGTCAGTCTTGGATCCTCTACACATGGCCATCTGTGATCCACCAGTAAAGTGTCTTCATTAGGCCTATAGTAGCTGATTTTATGTCAAGCACCCCGGTGAAGTGGTGAATTATACCTCAGAAACACTGCTATTACTGGGCTGGAGAAATGACAGTGTCTGGGATTTGACTCCAGTTGGCTGCTCCATGTGAAATCGGTTACTTTTTGATATATGTTGCGTTATATTTAATTACCATTGTTAAACCAAATCAATGTCATCGATGATGGTTGTCAGGCTGTGGTATGAGAATAAAGACATGTACATGGTCACACACTGTCCATCAGCTGTCAATCACAACACAGTCACACATTGTCCATCAGCTGTCAATCACAACAAAGTCACACACTGTCCATCAGCTGTCAATCACAACAAAGTCACACACTGTCCATCAGCTGTCAATCACAACACAGTCACACACTGTCCATCAGCTGTCAATCACAACACAGGAAGTAAAAGCCTACAATACCACACTGCTCTCCATCTCACCTCTCTCTCTCTCTCTCTCTCTCTCTCTCTCTCTCTCTCTCTCTCTCTCTCTCTCTCTCTCTCTCTCTCTCTCTCTCTCTCTCTCTCTCTCACACACACACACACACTCACACTCACACTCACACACACACATACACACATAGTGGGAGGCTGCTGTCATCCATGACATTCAGTCATGAATTCACTCAGGGCCTTGTGCCATCATGTCTTCATCTGGACCATGGATGATGAGAGACCGAGAGACGTTCTGTCATGAATTCACTCAGGGCCTCAGATCTCTCTCAGACAGCCTTCATCACCTCAGCTCTCCAAAGGAAAATCATGTGTCTCAAATGGCACCCCATTCCCTATAGGGCTCTTGTCAAAAGTAGTGCACTGTATAGGGAATAGGTCAAAAGTAGTACACTATATAGGGAATAGGGTGCCATTGGGATGCAGACAGAGTGTTTTTGCTCCCCTCCACATGGCAAACTTTTAGCAGCCTCTTTCTTTTGAGGAATCCATTTCAACCACTTTTGTAGTCTTACTGTGTATCTGCAGATATGTTGAGGAGATTGTCTTATTGTCTCATGTAGCTTGTTGGGTCACTAGCCTGAATGATATGACAGATTGACAGATCACTCTATCTGTCTGGGTGTCTGTTGACCGGTGAGAAAGTGCAAGGGGCAGACTTACCTCCTTTCTTCCTCCATCTATAACATCAGTGTGACGTCCACCAGACCCAGAGCCAAGGGAGAACAATATGTTGTGACCCTAAGTACCACCCTCCAGCTCCACTTCTGGTACAGGCCCCTTCTCCCAGTAGGCTGTGTGGGTGGGAGGCCAGGCGCTCGCCCTTCATCGCCCCTCCGTCCCCGGCCGAAATCAATCCCTGGGCTGTGACACAATACAAATGATCCGCTGCTGTCCATGCTTCACTCTGCACTGTGTGTGTACCACCAACTATGAGCAACCAGCCATGTGACTGAAGACTTAGGCCTGCTATGGTGAGGGTGGGTGGTGGATGTTGTGTGTGAGTGTGTCTGTGTGTGCGCATCTGTGTGTGTGTGTGTACATGCATACATTTGAGTGTGTGCCTGTGAGAGACAGAGAGAGAGAGAGAGAGAGAGAGAGAGAGAGAGAGAGAGAGAGAGAGAGAGAGAGAGAGAGAGAGAGAGAGAGAGAGAGAGAGAGAGAGAGAGAGAGACAGAGACGAGAGACAGAGAGAGAGAAAGAGACAGAGAGAAAAAGAGACAGAGAGAGACAGAGACAGAGACAGAGAGACAGAGACAGAGACAGAGAGCACCCAGGAGGTTCTCCAAACCAGTTGAGTAGTAAATTAGACATTGCTATAATTATCCTGTTAGATTCGGTTGTGCATCACAGAATCACATGACCCTCTCTGGTCTGCTTTTGTTTACTTAGAACGCTTATTACCCTGACTCCCAGCAGTGCGTGTATTCATGGATGCCAAGGGAAGCCAGGCTTCCCCAAAAAATTTACAAAGAAAAATAGAAAAAAAACTTTCAACATACTGTCTCTTTCCTCTCTCCGTGTTTCATACATTTCCTTCAAGTTGCAAGAGGCTGCTGAATGTGAAACAGCGCCCCTCTGTCTCAGTATGTGTAGGTTATCTATTTGATGCTGTACCGCCCGTAGCATTAAATGCAAGGGAAGCCAGCGAGCATTTGGCCTCCCTTGATAAAAATAAAATAAATAATAGCCAATTAGCATTGAGCTAAACTGAGTGAGCTCAGCTGTGAATGGTCCTGGCGCACCAAAAAAAAGTGTCAAGGGAAGCCAGTTTGGATTTGGCTTCAGACCAATCACATCACAAACCAGCTAAACGTCATTATTGACAGAAAAAAACTTGGATTGTTGTATCTCGTTGTGTTGTTGTCTTCCGGTGGCTAGCTGGCTAGCTAAAATCGTCCCTTTCCTAAATTAGCCATGGATGGAAATAGGGATTTGGACTTGTGGTTTTACTTAATTCTACGTACTGGCCAATGACTATAACAGCGATTCTGATCCAACCATACATTTCTACATTGTGCCCCTGGCCTGACAGGATGGAAGTTCAACATGTAGCTAGATGTAGTATGCTAATGTTAACTAGCTGGTTGGCTTATCGTTGCCTATGAAAGGAAGTTAGGCTAGAAAGCAAGTATTTTAGCCAGGTAGCCTAGGACAACAAAAACTAAAAGCATCTACTGTATGACAGAGTGATTGACCGTTTAGGCAACATGAAAGAGGAGGATGGCATTGGCGTTTCTCTACGAGTAGAGTGGGTCAACATGTTGTTTCTACTTGCACGCACACACACACGCACACACACACATACACACACACACACACACACTCACACACACACATACACACACACACACACACACACACACACATACACACACAGAGAAATCAGTCCTATGGACAGCCACATCATATTTAGCTTACGTTGATTGGACTAAATAGTTTTTGCTATGTTTTAGTTGTTGAAATGTTCAAGTTGAAATGGCGCTGGAATACTGGAGGCAGCTCCTGTTTTCATTGCAACTTGCGGTAACTCTCTGTGGTTCAAAATCAATAGTTGTTTAGTAGTCAGAAAATGTCGGAAACATTTCCTTGCTTGACCATGCTGTAGGTCATGTAACTGTTTGTTACATGCAATATGTTTTGTGGACTTCATCGGACAGATGTTGCTCTCCAGTTTTGTGATGAAACAAAGGTGTGGTTGAATTTATTCTGCCACTGTGTCTTCTTATTGTCTCGGCCTTAAGTCTATATACAACGGCGTCAAGGCATATGAACTAATTTTAGAGCAAACAACGCAAGTATCACAACATGTAGGTTGTAATATGGCTTTTTCTTTCTGGATTGGCTTCCCCAGTGATTTTACCCACGTACCGCTACTGACTCCCAGGGGTCCCCATGGACCCCTGGCCCCGCCTGTGTGTGTGTGTGTGTGTGTGCGTGTTTGACACCCTCCCACCTCCGGCAACCAACGCGCCCCAGTAAGTCTACTGTGGCAAAATTGTGTTAATTTACCCAGCCAGTAGTATTAACCATATTATATCAAATAACTGCCACAGACAATTGGCCAGCCAGCGCCGTGACTTCATTTTAATTGATTTCCTTACATGCTCTCGGCCCGCGGTGATTCGGTTTCCTCTGACAGAATGTTTATTAAAGGTTCAATGCATAAAGAAATAAATAGATATTGTTGGGGTGGTTTATATGAGCTTTGAAGCAGCGGAGGGTAGACGACGGTAACCTCAGCGTTTTAATATAAGCCAGTGAGTAAGAGTTGAGTTCACTTGTGATTACAGTCGGTTTCAGGTTTAACCAAGGGGCTGGAGGGTTACCTTAACTACCCTCCCTGGCGTGTGCATGCGTGTTTGCGTGTGCATGCGTGTTTGCGCATGCGTGTGTGGTTTGTGTGTGTATGTGTGTGCGTGTGTGTGTGTGTATGTATATTTGTTTGTGTATACACCATTGCTATACCTAAGCAAATACTACAGTCAACAATTTAGGTATATTTGATTCAGTTGAATATATGTGTGCAGTTGAGTGCTGGTAGGATGCAGACACGTTAGCCAAAACGAGGTGTTTTTTATGTCTTATTTCAAGCGTAAATGCTGTGAGGAGAGGAGACCCCAGGAACATGTCTTACTTCAAGTGTAAATGCTGTGAGGAGAGGAGACCCCAGGAACATTGCTGCGAGGAGACCCCAGGAACATTTCAGCCCTTACCAGCTGTCTCAGTCTTACAGGCATGCTGTTTAGCCCACAGAAAAGACCACTAATTATATTTTTGTGTTTGAGGGCACAATATGCTGAAACAGGCAGTGTGCACACACACAAACACACACACGTTCACGTAGGTTCCAGCAGCCTGCCTGCCGCTCTCATGTCCCTATGCCTTGAGGGGGGAAGGAGAGGAGGAGAGGAGGGGGCTTCAGTATAATCACCTGTTAGAGGTCTGGCTTGGATCCCCCAGTTTCTCTCCTCTTAGGCAGCCTCTTCTCCCATGGACCCTCTCTCTCTCTCTCTCTCTCTCTCTCTCTCTCTCTCTCTTTCTATCATTTCCCCTCTCTCCTATCGCTCTCTTTTTCTCTCTCTCTCCTACTCTCTCTCACTCTCTCTCTACCCTTCTCTTGCCACCTCCCATTCCCATCAATATCTTGCTTTATTCTATCCACTTTCTTGTCCCAGGCAGCACTTCAAGTCAAACTCTGACTGCCACATCCTCCACCATGTAACCTAGAGTTGATACAGTTCCCTTAATATAATGAGCCCTCTTAGGAACAACAAAGCCTTTGTACCGTGGAATTTCCCCATGCAGTCAAATGACTTTATAAATGCACAGGTAATGGATCATTCTCTCACTGACTAATGCCCCGGTTCATTTTGTCCTTTCCGCTTTGCCGTACGTTGCCCAGCGCCGCAGCAACACTGATTAATGTCATCACCATAAATTAGATAGCCGCATAGCAACATGTTTATCATGTTCAAAGCATTAAGAAATGTACCTGGGGTCCCGCCTTCTCATTTTCTATTAGAGTATTCAAGTGTAGTGATCACACATCAAGTTGATGTATGTACTAATGCATAGAGGGGAAATATGAACTGCAGTAGATGTGACCTCTCTTCAAAAGGTCGCTAGATAGAGGGCTAAGGATAAGGTAGCTACATCAGTTATGATGTCTTTCCTTGAAGGAGAAATCCGTAATAAAGAATGTAGGTGACTGGGCCTTGACATACACTGTGCATGAGTTAACATAAGTTATTTTCTTGAAGCAGTATTGTTTTATCGTTGCACAAAGCACTGGATTCTATTGCCACCTCTATCCACTTTTACATTGAAGTCATTTAGCAGACGCTCTTATCCAGAGTGACTTACAATATGTGTTATAACTGGAAACTAAGAGTTGCCATATAAAGATGTAAAGATGATACTGCCAGCACCAGACAGCAGGGGCACCTTGAAAAACACACACACACACACACACACACACACACACACACACACACACACACACACACACACACACACACACACACAAAAGCCCTACAAATATCACAAGCCTCAAGTTTTACCCCCACACCCCCTCAACGATCACATACCTTACATGCTGCTCCCCATAGGACATTTCCCCCCCACCCCCCCAACAGACATTTACTCTGCCCCCCACCCCAACAACGTTCATCACTGTTGCAGTTGTTGATATGTATATTATATTCAAATATTATTATTTTCTTTCACTTGATCCCCACACCCACTCAATGGTCCTGCTGCTCCCCCTATGGTCATCCCCCCACACCCCTCAATAGTCTTTACTCTGCCTCCACCCCAATGGACATGTATTTATTCCTCCCTGCTACAGTTATAATGTATATAGTGCTATTTCTGTTTATTTTGTTGTTGTTTTTTATTACCATTTTCATTATTTGATTTCACTTACTCCTGCCATCGCTTGAGTCGATTTTCACTGTACCCTGCAATCACACCTGCAACCCTGTACATGTGACTATTAAACAATCTGAATCTAACTTGGCATTATTTGGAATGTTCTCACCCAACGTTTCCTCTCCCAGACTCCATATCACATCAGAAAGAATACATAAACTCCATCTTCCAAAAAAATGCCCATCTCCAAGGCATCACCGCCTTGCCTACCACAGTTCTCTCTCTAACTCCGAGGAAATAAAATAGGGCGAAACAAAATAACTTCCCTCCACCAACTCCCTCAAAAAACAGCCAAACGCTGTAAAAAAAACAAAACAATGCTAATAACGCTAAAATATGAATGGCGACTTGACATCATATTTACAAATGGGCTGCGAGGCGCCCCGCTAAACTCGCTGAATGGGGAACAAATGGCGTGGAAGAAAGCTCTTTCTGTGCTCCATCTCTTGCTGTTAGATGTTTCTCTGGGAGCTGTCAACAGAAGGCACATTTGCCTGCCAAGCCTCCCCTCTCTCTGAGCTCTGAGTGGGGCGGTGTGCCTCCAGCACACCCCAAGCTCCTCTTTGACTTAAAGGGTTCATTTCACTTCTTCTCTTAGCCTCATTCACATGTGCTGCTGTGCCAAACAAGAGACAGGGAGAAGAGAGCAGTGCGGGTTGTTGTGTGCGTGTGTGTGTGTGTGTGCGTGTGTGCGTGTGTGTGTGTGTGTGTGTGTGTGTGTGTGTGGCGAAGCCCCCTGCTATGATGGGCACAGCACAGACTGACGGCAGGGACCTCGTTAGCACACGATTGGCCAGAGGGAACATATCCCAGTTCTGGAGAAAGAGGGGGGACTGGAGACAACAGACGACCTGGTCCATCTTCACCTCATAACAACATTAGCTTTTAGCATCATGGTATCATCTACTTCTGCTGTATAGCGTAGCATGCTAACTAATTGTATTGGAGACACTAGCACGTTTGATATTGATAACCTTCATTGGCTAGGTTAATCTATTCAATGACAGCCATCTTGAATGATTCAGTGAACAATAATTGATTCGATGATTATGAGTTGATTCAATTCAATTCTTATTTCTCTAGTATGAAGCCAGTGTGTTTTTGTTAGTATTAGAGTTGTATTTGTACAGTATAACCTATGTGTTTGTATACGTCCTCACAGGGAATATTTCAATTGCATACTCTTCGCGTCCTGTGTCCTCTCTCCTCTCTCCCTTTTTCTCCTTCTCAAAACCTATTGGAGGAGAAGTTCAGAGGGGCGGGACCTCTGGCTTTCTCATCCAATGGATTTTGAGAAGGAGATGAGGAGAGAGGAGAGAGGACGCAAGGAGTATGCAATTGAGATCTTTACATACTCTGCGGCTACTCTCTTCCTCGCCCCGCAGCCCCTGGTCAACCCAGTGAAGTAGAAGTTAAAGAGAAGGCCTTTGAACGTAATAGGTTTTGACTGGCATGTGTTACGTGCTCCACTGCACCATTGATTGAGAGGCTTGTTTGCTAAATCACTGCTGGTTTCCCCTGTTTGGCAGGCCGGTGACATATGGGTGGTCACTACTTAGCTCGAGTAGGAGAGTCCAGAGAGAGAGATGGGGAAGGATGGAGGGAGGGAGAGGGTTCTGGCCACAGTGAGAAGGAGAGGTAGGGAGAGTGAAAAGGAGAGTGTGAAAGAGGGAGGGAGGGAGGGAGGGAGAGAGAGGGAGAGAGAGAGGGAGAGAGAGAGAGAGAGAGAGAGAGAGAGAGAGAGAGAGAGAGAGAGGAGAGCAGTGTGGTATTGTAGGCTTTTACTTCCTTTGTTGTGATTGACAGCTGATGGAAAAAATAAGGGGAGACACACCTCATTTCATTCATGTGTCTTTTTACTAGGAGGTCTTCCTACCCTGGGCACACACACACGTCCCCACTCTCTATCCACTCAGCAGCCCCTCCTCCCAACTCATTCCCCCAGACATGCTTTTTACAGCTCTGAGACGGGGTGAGGTGGAGAGAGGTCAATGTCACTCAGTCACTCAGTCATCACCACACAGGCACAGACAGGGGACAGCCCTCAGAGAGACAACCACCTCCACACCACCACACCCCTGGCAGCAGCCATGACACACACTGACATCATCATCAACAGCTGGCAGACTGTTGTTTTATTATTTTGCGGTTGTCTATTGCAAGGGAAGGAGAGGTGAGATATACTGTAGGTCAAGAACTCTAGCAAACATTACCTCATTTTATTCCATTACCCCTCTTAATCTAAAGACGTATTTGCGTGTGTGTGTGCACGTGTGTGCGTCCGTGCGTGTGCGCGTGTGTGCTTCCCGTGCGTGTGTGTGCGTGTGTGTGTGTGTGTCCGTGCGTGTGTGTGTATACATATACTGTAGAAAGCTGTTGCCTGGGCTGGTTGGGGAGTTCTGGATATTCCCCTCCACTGTGGGAAGGCTTGGTGAGTAAACAATGTCTTTGCTGATTAGAGGCCCTCTCTCTCTCTCTCTCTCTCTCTCTCTCTCTCTCTCTCTCGCTCTCTCTCTCTCTCTCTCTCTCTCTCTCTCTCTCTCTCTCTCTCTCTCTCTCTTTATCGCCCAGGATACACTGAAACAGTTTGATCTGATATTGATTCGCTCTCTCTCTCCCTCTCTCCCCCTCTCTCTCTCTCTCTCTCTCTCTTCTTCTCTCTCTCTCTCGCTCTCTCTCTCTCTCTCTCTCTCTCTCTCTCTCTCTCTCTCTCTCTCTCTCTCTCTCTCTCTCTCTCTCTCTCTCTCTCTCTCTCTCTCTCTCTCTCTCTCTCTCTCTCTCTCTCTCTCTCTCTCTCTTTATCGCCCAGGATACACTGAAACAGTTTGATCTGATATTGATTCGTTCTCCCTCCCTCCCCCCTCTCTCTCTCTCTCTCTCTCTCTCTCTCTCTCTCTCTCTCTCTCTCTCTCTCTCCCTCTCTCTCTCTCTCTTTCTCTACTCTCTCTCTCTCTCTCTCTCTCTCATCGGAACGGTGCGTAGGGTTGCAAAGAGAGGGTGTATTACTGGAAACCTTCTAAGTTTACCAGTAACCTACCAGAATGTTGGTATCTTTCAAGGATTTTATGTAATCCATCACAAGATATCTAGTGGCCCTTTGGTGGGTACTTCAGATTATCACAGGTGTCTAATTATCTCTGGCCCTTATCACATGTAAAATATATAAAATAATTGAATTTAAAAAATAGAATGACAAAGCTGTAAAACATTGTCCTAAATATAAACCATCAACTTTGTGAATACCATTGGTGTTTAATATGAGAGTTTCATCATGAAATATCCTTTATATATTTTTGTACAAACCTTTATTCATTTTAGTATGTCAATATGTATTTGTTGTCAGTGTTTTGGTGTCAAACTGGTGGCAGGTGTGAAAAAAGTAAATAGTTGGAAGAGTTGCAGAGTTAATTGAAAATAATGCCATTAATGCCATTAATTAGGCTATTTTCTCTTGAACCATATGGTCCATCTACTAAAAACTCATGGACAATATGGACACAGATATAATACATGAATGCTATACAGTATATGAATACATTTTGTTCAGTTATTCAAGTATACATTTCCAAAGTTACGATAGATTGCTATAGATTTATTGTTAATTACCAAAATTACTGAAGATTCTGTTAACTTGAGTATATTACCGGTAGCTTTGCCACCCTACGTAGGTGACTAGTCTGCCAGTAGGCCGAGTTAGAGAAACAAGACAATGGCCTCTCCGGTGTTTCTTGCCGTTACCGGTTGGGTTAAATAATATCCTCCAAGGAGAGATGAGAAGTGCACGGAACAGGGCTCATAATTCTGCTCAAGGAAACCTTAAACTGACCTAAGACCAGAATATGAAATGGAGTGTGAATATGAACACCTTCAGTAATCAGTGGACATTTTAGGCTAGTACGCGTCCTAGACGTCTGCAAAGATCAGATTCTATGTTGAAAGAATGGTGTTTTTTAGATGACTATGCAGACTGCAGTACAGTAAAATATCAGGTGAAAACCCATAGAGACTCAGGCCCCGTAGGAGCTTAGACAAATGAAGGAATCAATCGAACACAGTCAGGAATGTTTTGAAGTGTAAGAGCTATCCAATATTTGGTTCTGCTTGACGTCTGAGGGTGATTTAGGTGTTCTGAAGAGCCAACTGTCATGTTACTCAGACTCCTCAAACCTTAATGAAAAAGTATGAAGAAGTAGGGCCTAGTCTCTCCAGATGTTGTTTTTTTTCCGCTCTGTCTTTCCTTCATTCATCTTTTCCCTCTCCTCCACCTCCTCTCTTTCTCCCCAATCTCTCTCTTCATCTCTCCCTGTTTATCTCCCCCCCCCCTCTCTCCTCTTACCTCCTGGCGGTGAATAGTGTATTGTGGTTCTGGATCTAGATGATGAAGTTTCTGGCTGACGTGGATGTGCTATCCATTACAGGCAGGGTGCACACACACACACACACACACACACACACACACACACAGAGATAAATCACCTTATCAGGCCATGCCTCCCCCTACCTTCTCCCCACAGAGCACAGGGAGCAGAGCAGGCCAGGGGGGAAATCCATCAAGCTCCACAAAATGGGACACGAATCAGAGTTCCACATCAGTCCTTCGCAACGTTACACTACCTCTATCTGTACTATACTACTGTCTGACTGACTGAACACCTGCCTAACACAGCTTAACACATATCATTGCAGTGCTTTACCTGTTGCACTATCAACACCTACATTTCCATCTCAATTGATACAGTCCTCAATTCATAAAGCATCCATGACATACTTTACTAACCATTGTCTACTAACTCCTTGCAAACCTACCTTGCTCATATATTATGGTACAGGATATTGGGTGCCATATGATCATTTGAACACCTGAATAATACTAGTTATACACTGAGACGCCCATTTGTGTGTAATGTACTGTAGGTCTCTCACGCTCACATAATTAAGCCTGTCTTCTCATACAAGGTTGCTAAGCAACAATAACGATAGTGACCTTTTAGAAATCAGTGGGATATGCCTCCTCCCTAATCCAAAGACCATGGCACAGACAGACAGGCGGAGAGAGAGAGACAGACAGAGCCATATTGTTAACACAAGTTTATAGTGAAAATGTATACTGAACAAAAATATAACAAAAATATCAACGCAACAAGTGTTGGTCCCATGTTTCATGAGCTGAAATAAAAGATCCCAGAAATGTTCCATGCGAACAAAAAGCATATTTCTCTCAGATTTTGTGCACACATTTGTTTACATCCCTGTTAGTGAGCATTTTTCCTTTGCCAAAATAATCCATCCACCTGACAGGAGTGGCATATCAAGAAGCTGATTAAACAGCATGATCATTACACAAGTGCACCTTGTGCTGGGGACAATAAAAGGCCACTCTGAAATGTTCCGTTTTGTCACACAACACAATGCCACAGATGTCTAAAGTTTTGAGGGAGCGTGCAATTGCAGGAAAGTCCACCAGAGCTGTTGCCAGAGAATTGAATGTTAATTTCTCTAACATAATCCGCCTCCAACGTCGTTTTAGAGAATTTGGCAGTACGTCCAACCGGCCTCACAACCACAGAACACGTGCATGCCGTCGTGTGGGCGAGCAGTTTGCTGATGTCAACGTTGTGAACAGAGTGCCCCATGGTGGCGGTGGGGTTATGGTATGGGCATGCATAAGCTACGGACAATGAACACAATTGCATTTTATCTGTATTGCCAGTCATGTGAAATCGATAGATTATTTTTATTAAAATTTTTTCCTTTATTTTAACAGGGAAGATATTGAGACCGAGGTTAATTTTTCAAATGCGCCCTGTATGATACAACATAAATATACAGTACATATTATACACTATATATATATCTTTATTTTTACTATTTTCTACATTGTAGAATAATAGTGAAGACATCAAAACTATGAAATAACACATATGGAATCATGTAGTAACCAAAAAAGTGTTAAACAAATCAAAATATATTTTATATTTGAGATTCTTCAAAGTAGCCACCCTTTGACTTGATGACAGCTTTGCACACTCTTGGCATTCTCGCAACCAGCTTCATGAGGTGGTCACCTGTAATGCATTTCAATTAACAGATGTGCCTTGTTAAAAGTTAATTTGTGGAATTTCTTTCCTTCTTAATGCGTTTGAGCCAATCAGTTGTGTTGTGACAAGGTAGGGTTGGTATACAGAAGATAGCCCTATTTGGTAAAAGACCAAGTCCATATTATGGCAAGAACAGCTCGAATAAGCAAAGAGAAATGACAGTCCATCATTACTTTAAGACATGAAGGTCAGTCAATCCAAGGACTTTGAAAGTTTCTTCAAGTGCAGTCGCAAAAACCATCAAGCGGTATGATGTAACTGGCTCTCATGAGGACCGCTACAGGAAAGGAAGACCCAGATTTACCTCTGCTGCAGAGGATAAGTTCATTAGTTACCAGCCTCAGAAATCAGCAATTAACTGCACCTCAGATTGCAGCCCAAATAAATGCTTCACAGAGTTCAAGTAACCGACACATCTCAACATCAACTGTTCAGAGGAGACCGCAGGAATCAGGTCTTCATGGTCGAATTGCTGAAAGGACACCAATAAGAAGAAGAGACCTGCTTGAGCCAAGAAACATGACCAATTGACATTAGACCGGTGGAAATCTGTCCTTTGGTCTGATGAGTCCAGATTTGAGATTTTTGATTCCAACCGCTGTGTCTTTGTGAGACGCAGAGTAGGGGAACGAATGATATCCACATGTGTGGTTCCCACCATGAAGCATGGAGGAAGAGGTGTGAGGGTGTGGGGGTGCTTTGCTGGTAACACTGTCTGTGATTTATTTAGAATTTAAGGCACACTTAACCAGCATGGCTTTTACAGTATTCTGCAGTGATACACCATCCCATCTTGTTTGGGCTTAGTGGGACTATCATTTGTTTTTCAACAGGACAATGACCCAAAGCACACCTCCAGGCTGTGTAAGGGCTATTTGACCAAGAAGGAGTGATGGAGTGCTGCATCAGATGACCTGGCCTCCACAATCCCCCGACATCAACCCAATTGAGATGGTTTGGGATGAGTTGGACCGCAGAGTGAAGAAAAAGCAGCCAACAAGTGCTCAGCATATGTGGGAACTCCTTCAAGACTGTTGGAAAAGCATTCCAGGTGAAGCTGGTTGAGAGAATGCCAAGAGTGTGCAAAGCTGTCATCAAGGCAAAGGGTGGCTACTTTGAAGAATCTCAAATATAAAATATATTTTGATTTGTTTAACACTTTTTTGGTTACTACATGATTCCATATGTGTTATTTCATAGTTTTGATGTCTTCACTATTATTCTAAAATGTAGAAAATAGTAAAAATAAAGAAAACCCTTGAATGAGTAGGTGTGTCCAAACTTTTGACTGGTGCTGTATATATATATATATATATATATATATATTATATGTATAATATGTACTGTAGATAGATAGATAGATAGATAGATAGATAGATAGATAGATAGATAGATAGATAGATAGATAGATAGATAGATAGATAGATAGATAGATAGATAGATAGATAGATAGATAGATAGATAGATAGATAGATAGATAGATAGATAGATAGATAGATAGATAGATAGATAGATAGATAGATAGATAGATAGATACACTAAACTGACCAAAGGTATGTGGACACATTCCAAAATCATGGGCATTAATATGGAGATGGTCTCCCCTTTGCTGCTATAACGGCCTCTACTCTTCTGGGAAGGCTTTCCACTAGATGTTGGAACATGGCTGCATGGACTTGCTTCCATTCAGCCCCAAGAGCATTAGTGAGGTCGGGCATGGATGTTGGACAATTAGGCCTGGCTCACAGTCGGCATTCCAATTCATCCCAAAGGTGTTCGATGGGGTTGAGGTCAGGGCTCTGTGCAGGCCAGTCAAGTGCTTCCACATCGATCTCAACAAACCATTTCTGTATGGACCTCGCTTTGTGCATGAGGCATTGTCATGCTGAAACAGGAAAGGGCCTTCCCCAAACTGTTGCCAGAAAGTTGGAAGCACAGAATCATCTAGAATGTAATTGTATGCTGTAGCATTAAGATTTCCATTCACTGGAACTAAGGGGCCTAGCCCGAACCATGAAAAACAGCCCCAGACCATTATTCCTCCTCCACCAAACTTTACAGTTCAAATAAAATAAAATAAAATTTTATTGGTCACATGCGCCGAATACAACAGGTGCAGACATTACAGTGAAATGCTTACTTACAGCCCTTAACCAACAGTGCATTTATTTTTTACAAAAAAAGTACAAATAAAACAACAACAAAAAAAGTGTTGAGAAAAAAAAGAGCAGAAGTAAAATAAAATAACAGTAGGGAGGTGATATATACAGGAGGGTACCGGTGCAGAGTCAATGTGTGGGGGCACCGGCTAGTTGAGGTGGTTGAAGTAATATGTACATGTGGGTAGAGTTAAAGTGACTATGCATAAATAATTAACAGAGTAGCAGCAGCGTAAAAAGGATGGGGTGGGGGCAGTGCAAATAGTCCGGGTAGCCATGATTAGCTGTTCAGGAGTCTTATGGCTTGGGGGTAGAAGCTGTTGAGAAGTCTTTTGGACCTAGACTTGGCACTCCGGTACCGCTTGCCGTGCGGTAGCAGAGAGAACAGTCTATGACTAGGGTGGCTGGAGTCTTTGAAAATTTTGAGGGCCTTCCTCTGACACCGCCTGGTATAGAGGTCCTGGATGGCAGGAAGCTTGGCCCCAGTGATGTACTGGGCCGTTCGCACTACCCTCTGTAGTGCCTTGCGGTCGGAGGCCAAGCAGTTGCCATACCAGGCGGTGATGCAACCAGTCAGGATGCTCTCGATGGTGCAGCTGTATAATTTTTGAGGATCTGAGGACCCATGCCAAATCTTTTCAGTCTCCTGAGGGGGAATAGGCTTTGTCGTGCCCTCTTCACGACTGTCTTGGTGTGTTTGGACCATGATAGTTCGTTGGTGATGTGGACACCAAGGAACTTGAAGCTCTCAACCTGTTCCACTACAGCCCCGTCGATGAGAATGGGGCGTGCTCAGTCCTCTTTTTTTTTCCCTGTAGTCCACAATCATCTCCTTTGTCTTGGTCACGTTGAGGGAGAGGTCGTTGTCCTGGCACCACACGGCCAGGTCTCTGACCTCCTCCCTATAGGCTGTCTCATCGTTGTCGGTGATCAGGCCTACCACTGTTGTGTCGTCGGCAAACTTAAGTGATGGTGTTGGAGTCGTGCCTGGCCATGCAGTCATGGGTGAACAGAGAGTACAGGAGGGGACTGAGCACGCACCCCTGAGGGGGCCCCCGTGTTGAGGATCAGTGTGGCAGATGTGTTGTTACCTACCCTTACCACCTGGGGGCGGCCCGTCAGGAAGTCCAGGATCCAGTTGCAGAGGGAGGTGTTTAGTCCCAGGATCCTTAGCTTAGTGATGAGCTTAGAGGGCACTATGGTGTTGAATGCTGAGCTGTAGTCAATGAATAGCATTCTCACGTAGGTGTTCCTCTTGTCCAGGTGGGAGAGGGCAGTGTGGAGTGCAATAGAGATTGCATCATCTGTGGATATGTTGGGGCGGTATGCAAATTGGAGTGGGTCTAGGGTTTCTGGGATAATGCTGTTGATGTGAGCCATGACCAGCCTTTCAAAGCACTTCATGGCTACAGACGTCAGTGCTACGGGTCGGTAGTCATTTAGGCAGGTTATCTTAGAGTCCTTGGGCACGGGGACTATGGTGGTCTGCTTGAAACATGTTGGTATTACAGACTCAGTCAGGGACATGTTGAAAATGTCAGTGAAGACACTTGCCAGTTGGTCAGCACATGCTCGGAGTACACGTCCTGGTAATCCGTCTGGCCCTGCGGCCTTGTGAATGTTGACCTGCTTAAAAGTCTTACTCACATCGGCTACGGAGAGCGTGATCACATAGTCATCCGGAACAGCTGGTGCTCTCATGCATGCTTCAGTGTTGCTTGCCTCGAAGCGAGCATAGAAGTGGTTTAGCTCGTCTGGTAGGCTTGTGTCACTGGGCAGCTCGCGGCTGTGCTTCCCTTTGTAGTCTGTAATAGTTTTCAAGCCCTGCCACATCCGACGAGCGTCAGAGCCAGTGTAGTACAATTCAATCTTAGTCCTGTATTGACTCTTTGCCTGTTTGATGGTTCGTCGGAGGGCATAGCAGGATTTCTTATAAGCATCCGGGTTAGAGTCCCGTTCCTTGAAAGCGGCAGCTCTACCCTTTAGCTCAGTGCGGATGTTTCCTGTAATCCATGGCTTCTGGTTGGGGTATGTACGTACGGTCACTGTGGGGATGACATCATCGATGCACTTATTGATGAAGCCAGTGACTGATGTGGTGTACTCCTCAACGCTGTCTGAAGAATCCCGGAACATGTTCCAGACTGTGCTAGCAAAACAGTCCTGTAGCTTAGCATCTGTGTCATCTGACCACTTTTTTATTAACCGAGTCACTGGTGCTTCCTGCTTTAGTTTTTGCTTATAAGCAGGAATCAGGAGGATAGAGTTATGGTCAGATTTGCCAAATGGAGGGCGAGGGAGAGCTTTGTATGCGTCTCTGTGTGTGGAGTAAAGGTGGTCTAGAGTTTTTTTCCTCTGGTTGCACATTTAACATGCTGGTAGAAATGAGGTAGAACGGATTTAAGTTTCCCTGCATTAAAGTCCCCGGCCACTAGGAGCGCTGCATCTGGATGTGCGTTTTCCTGTTGATTTATGGCCTTGTACAACTCATTCAGTGCAATCTTAATGCCAGCATTGGTTTGTGGTGGTAAATAGACAGCTATGAAAAATATAGATGAAAACTCTCTTGGTAAATAGTGTGGTCTACAGCTTATCATAAGATACTCTACCTCAGGCGAGCAAAACCTCAAGACTTCCTTAGTATTTGATGTTGTGCACCAGCTGTTGTTTACAAATATACACAGACCGCCACCCCTTGTCTTACCGGAGTCAGCCGTTCTATCCTGCCGATGTAGCGTATAGCCCGCTAGCTGTATGTTATCCATGTCGTCGTTCAGCCACGACTCAGTGAAACATAAGATATTACAGTTTTTAATGTCCCGTTGGTAGGATAACCGTAATCTTAGGTCATCCAATTTGTTATCCAATGATTGAAGATTGGCTAATAGGATTGATGGAAGAGGCAGTTTACTCGCTCGCCGTCGGATCCTTACAAGGCACCCCGATCTACGTCCACGATATCTCTGTCTCTTCCTCACGCGAATGACGGGGATTTGGGCCTTGTCGGGTGTGTGTATGATATCCTTCGCGGCCGCCTCGTTGAAGAAAAAATCTTTGTCCAATACGAGGTGAGTAATCGCTGTCCTGATATCCAGAAGCTCTTTTTGGTTATAAGAGATGATGGCAGAAACATTATGTACAAAATAAATTACAAATAACGCGGAAAATCACACATAATAGTACAAATGGTTAGAGGGCTGTAAAACGGCAGCCATCTTCTCCGGCGCTGTTCTGGGACCTTACAGTTGGCACTATGCATTGGGGCAGGTATCGTTTTCCTGGCATCCGGAAAACCCAGATTTGTCCATCGGACTGGCAGATGGTGAAGCGTGATTCATCACTCCAGAGAACGCGTTTCCACTGCTCCAATGCCAGCGAGCTTTATACCACTCCAGCCGACGCTTGGCATTGCACATGGTGATCTTAGGCTTATGTGCGGCTGTTCCACATGGAAGCCCATTTCATGAAGCTCCCGACAAACAGTTCTTGTGTTGACGTTGCTTCCAGAGGCAGTTTGGAACTTGGTAGTGAGTGTTGCAACCGAGGACAGATTATTTTTACGCGCTACATGCTTCAGCACTCAGGGGTCCCGTTCTGTGAGCTTGTGTGGCCTACCACTTCGCAGCTGAGCCGTTGTTGCTCCTAGACATTTCCACTTCACAATAACAGCACTTTCAGTTGACCGGGGCAGCTCTAGCAGGGCAGAAATTTGACGAACTGACTTGTTGGAAAGGTGGCATCCTATGACGGTGCCACGTTGAAAGTCCCTGAGCTCTTCATTAAGGCTGTTCTACTGCCAATGTTTGTCTATGGAGATTGCATGGCTGTGTGCTCGATTTTATACACCTGTCAGCAACGGGTGTGGCTGAAATAGCCGAATCCTCTAATTTGAAGGGGTGTCCACATACTTTGCCCTTGAGGAAATCCTAGAGAGGTAGCGACTAAAGTTTCACACACACACACAGACACACACCTTGTTTTCTTCCCTTAATTTCCATACTGTCACTTTGGGTTATCCTATTGGTATTCACCAGCAGCAGGTATCTTAGAGAGTCAACGCCGTTAAAACATCTTAGCCGTTGTTTGTTCCGTCTCTAGAGGGCAGGTACAGTACACTGGGGGTTTGACAACAGACGAGAGGAGTTTGCTAATTTGTTTGCCGAGTTGTATTTTGCTCTGTAAATACATTGCTTGTGTTGTATCATAGTGTTCTATATTAAGCCCAGATCATAGTGTTGTGTTTTGTTGTGTTTTGTTTATTCTGTAATCATTTTAGTCGGAAATTAATGAAACAACCTCTTTTAACTGTGTTTACATTATGTTGTCTGGGTTATAATATTTGCCTCCTACGGTTCAATGGTGATAGAGGACTTTGTTGTCAGGTTATTCAAGGCACAGGTATACAGGTTCAAATTATGCCTGATCTTGCTGTTCTCGTTGATGTGAAATGCAGTGCCTTCGGAAAGTATTCAGACCCCTTGACTTTTTCCATATTTTGTGACGTTACAGCCATATTCTAAAATCAATTAAATAAATACAAATCCTCAGCAATTTACACACAATACCCCATAATGACAAAGCAAAAACAGTTTTTTTTACATTTTTGCAAATGTATTAAACATAAAAACAGAAATACCTTATTTACATAAGTATTCAGACTCTTTGCTATGAGACTCAAAATTGAGCTCAGGTGCATCCTGTTTCCATTGATCATCCTTGAGATGTTTCTAAAACTTGATTGGAGACCACCAGTGGCAGTCAGTGCTATTTAAGATGAGGGAGAACAATTATTTTTTCATGAGCATGGCCTTATTTCTATTACAGCATTTTGGATGACTCTCATTCATATTCCATTCACCCAGTTCAATGTAACAGCGATAGGTTTAGGCTACTACATGATACTAACATTTTCCCTATACCCATCATGAGGTTGCTACAACCTAGCCTATGAATGAAAGTTTACAACGTAGGTGCACACAGGTCGAGAGACAAATTTGAGGTGACAAACAGTGACACATGGACTGACGGTGACATTCAATACCGCCGTGCACACTCTTGCCTGTCCAACAGTTGCAAACGAGAGTTTCTATTGGACAAATTCAGGTATTGATATGATGTTTTTATGGTATAATGATGTCATGTCATTGTATCGTGGGGAACAGGTTAGAGTTACTAGATAAGTGGTTAGGAGACAGATGTACTGATGTTTAGGGTAGTATGATTGATGGACAGGATATAGTGACCTGGGGCAAAGGGTAATAACAACAGAGAAAGGGAGTGCTATGATGGTTGCCAGATGTATGTGAGAGGGAGTATAACCAAGAGTATAAATGAGATTTGTATGTGTGGGCAGTTCAACTGACGAAGGGCAAAGCTATGTCCGTTTGTTAGATGAACCCACGAGCTCGTGATCCAATAAATACTCTCCACAGAATGTCTAAGTAAATTCTTGCATCTTGAACTTCTCAATACCAGAAACTCATCATAACAGGTATGTTTATTACCGTTTTGTTCCGTTTGCTTCCGTTTAAGAAACGTTTTTCAACAGAATCAACGGAATGAATACACCCCTGATCACCCCTGATCACGCGTAAACACAGTTCACTTTCATAGCAGCCACGTTGTATTCCTTTTCGCATGCTCTCTCCTCCTCTCACCTCTTCCCTTCGCTTGTGGACTTCAATGCACAACACATCAGCTGTATGTGACCTGGCGAAAAAACCTTTTCAAGCCAAACCGCTACACACAACCTACATCGTTGTCACCATATTTGTTAAAGTAACGTCATAGTCAGCATAGCTAATAGAACTAACGCGTTAGAAAACCTGCTACAATCAGGCAGTAATGTTACAGTGTACAGTCAGTAAGCAGTTACACCGGTGGGCCCCGGTAGCATTAAATTAGTAAAACCAGAAGCTTACCTTGACTTGGAAGAGTTCCAGTGTTGTGTTGGATAGTCATAGCCAGCTAGCTAACATAGCATCCCTCTGTTCGAGCAGGGTGTTTCAGTAGGCTGAACTAGCTAGCTGCATTTGCTAGCTAAGTAAGTGAAACTGAAAGTAAAAAAAAATACGAAATCTCTCTCTCTATTTCTCTTTTACTTCTCCTTCATTTAGGAATACATTAATTTGTTCAAAACTGTTCAACTATTGTCTTTCTCTCTCTTTGAGTCAACTACTCACCACGTGTTATACACTGCAGTGCTAGCTAGCTGTAGCTTATGCTTTCAGTACAATATTCATTCTCTGATCCTTTGATTGGGTGGACAACATGTCAGTTCATGCTGCAAGAGCTCTGATAGGTTGCAGGACGTCCTCCGGAAGTTGTCATAATTACTGTGTAAGTCTATGGAAGGGGGTGAGAACCATGAGCCTCCTGGGTTTTGTATTGAAGTCAATGTACCCAGAGGAGGACGGAAGCTGGGTGTCCTCCGGCTACAGCATGGTATTACCCTACAGAGTGCTGTGGAGGCTACTGTAGACCTTCTTTGCAAAATAGTGTGTTTTAATCAATTATTTGGTGACATGTGATTATATTTAGTATAGTTTTATCTAAATAGGATAACTTTTAAAATGTTTAAAAAATAATAATATGAAATTGACTGAGGAGGATGGTCCTCCCCTTCCTCCTCTGAGGAGCCTCCACTGGAGTCCCCCTGTGGTAAATTCAATTGATTGGACATGATTTGGAAAGGCACACAACTGTCTATATAAGGTCCCACAGTTGACAGTGCATGTCAGAGCAAAAACCAAGCCACGGGGTCGAAATAATTGTCCGTAGAGCTCCGAGACAGGATTGTGTCGAGGCACAGATCTGGTGAAGGGTACCAAAAAATGTCAGCAGCATTGAAGGTCCCCGAGAACACAGTGGCCTCCATCATTCTTAAATGGAAGAAGTTTGGAACCACCAAGACTCTTCCTAGAGCTGGCAACCTGGCCAAACTGAGCAATCGGGGGAGAAGGGCCTTGGTCAGGGAGGTGACCAAGAACCCGATGGTCACTCTGACAGAGCTCTAGAGTTCATCTGTGGAGATGAGAGAACCTTCCAGAAGGACAACCATCTCTGCAGCACTCCACCAATCAGGCCTTTATGGTAGAGTGGCCAGATGGAAGCCACTCCACATTAGAGCCCACTTGGAGTTTGCCAAAAGGCACCTAAAAACTCTCAGACAATGAGAAACAAGATTATCTGGCCTGAATGCCAAGCGTCACGTCTGGAGGAAACCTGGCACCATCCCTACGGTGAAGCATGGTGGTGGCAGCAACATGCTGTGGGGATGTTTTTCAGCGACAGGGACTGGGAGACTAGTCAGGATTGAGGGAAAGATGAACGGAGCAAAGTACAGAGAGATCCTTGATGAAAACCTGCTCCAGAGCACTCAGGACCTCAGACTGGGATGAAGGTTCACCTTCCAACAGGACAACGATCCTAAGAAAACAGCCAAGACAATGCAGGAGTGGCTTTGTGACAAGTCTCTGAATGTGTTTGAGTGGCCCAGCCAGAGCCTGGACTTGAACATGATCGAACATCTCTGGAAAGACCTGGAAATAGCTGTGCAGCAACGCTCCCCATCCAACCTGACAGAGCTTGAGAGGATCTCCAGGGAAGAATGGGAGAAACTCCCCAAATACAAGTGTGCCAAGCTTGTAGCGTCATACCCAAGACGACTCAAGGCTGTAATCGCTGCCAAAGGTGCTTCAACAAAGTACTGAGTAAAGGGTCTGAATACTTATGTAAATGTGATATTTCCGGGGTTTTTTAAAAATAAATTAGCAAACATTTCTAATAACCTGTTTTTGCTTTGTCAGTATGGGGTATTGTGTGTAGATTTATGAGGGGAAAAAACAATTTAATCAAATTTCAAATAAAGCTGTAACCTAACAAAATGTGGAAAAAGTCAAGGGGTCTGAATACTTTCCGAAGGCACTGTAATTGTAGGTTGATTGGACCCAGGTCTTTGTGGTACCTTTAGTATCCTGGCTGGATGTACCTTTAGTATCCTGGCTGGATGTACCTGTAGTATCCTGGCTGGATGTACCTTTAGTATCCTGGCTGGATGTACCTGTAGTATCTTGGCTGGATGTACCTTTAGTATCCTGGCTGGATGTACCTGTAGTATCCTGGCTGGATGTACCTGTAGTATCCTGGCTGGATGTACCTTTAGTATCCTGGCTGGATGTACCTTTAGTATCCTGGCTGGATGTACCTTTAGTATCCTGGCTGGATGTACCTGTAGTATCCTGGCTGGATGTACCTGTAGTATCCTGGCTGGATGTACCTGTGGTATCCTGGCTGGATGTAACTGTAGTATCTTGGCTGGATGTACCTTTAGTATCCTGGCTGGATGTACCTGTAGTATCCTGGCTGGATGTACCTTTAGTATCCTGGCTGGATGTACCTTTAGTGTCCTGGCCGGATGTACCTTTAGTGTCCTGGCTGGATGTACCTTTAGTGTCCTGGCCGGATGTACCTTTAGTGTCCTGGCTGGATGTACCTTTAGTGTCCTGGCCGGATGTACCTTTAGTGTCCTGGCCGGATGTACCTTTAGTGTCCTGGCTGGATGTACCTTTAGTGTCCTGGCCGGATGTACCTTTAGTATCCTGGCTGGATGTACCTTTAGTGTCCTGGCTGGATGTACCTTTAGTATCTTGGCTGGATGTAACTTTAGTATCCTGGCTGGATGTGCCGTAGCTACATTTTCTTGGCAGAGATTTAAGTCCACAGGTCTGCTGTCCTGTATGTGTCCAGTGTCACTAGGTTTTGTCCGGCTTTAACAGCAGACATAACACAACTCACGCCACCTCAGCTTGAAATCACAACGAGACAACGGACCAAAACAAAGAGGAACACCTAGCGAGAGATCAACGACAGTGGCTCTCATATCCTCCTCACTAGGCATCTGAATGACAAACCAGTGTCTCTGTCCCCTTTTAAGAAATCTGTTACAAGCCAGAGACACAGACTCAGACACAGAGGCCTTAGCTGAAGAGCTGTATATTTCTATTCATAATTGATGACCCAGAGCCCAGACAGACAGCACACTACACATGTAATATGGATTCACTCTGGGTTTCAGATGCATGGGTCTCGTCTGGACTACTGACACACCGTACCATGTGTGGTTGTGTGTGTGTGTGTGTGTGCGTGTGTGAGCGTGTGTGAGTGGTCCTGCTGTGTGTTTTTATTCATGTTATTCTCCCTGTCTACAGGGTGGAGCTTATTAGCACTTCAAGTGTCAGGTTGGCTTTGGTTGGGTGTTGGAGTGTCTGAGTGTAGGATACAGTACTATGGTTGACAATGCAGGAGTGGCAGGGGGGCCCCCAGATGATCCTGCAGGTGTAGAAGCCGGATGTGGAGGTCCTCGGCTGGCGTGGTTACACGTGGTCTGCGGGATTGTGAAGCCAGTTGGACGTACTGCCAAATTCTCTGATACAACGTTGGAGGTGGCTTCTGGTAGAGAAATTAACATTCTCTGGCAACAGCTCTGGTGGACATTCCTGCAGTCAGCATGCCAGTTGCATGCTCCCTCAAAACATGAGACATCTGTGTTGTGTGACAAACTGCACATTTTAAAGTGGCCTTTTATTGTACCCAGCACAAGGTGCACCTGTGTAATGATCATGCTATTTAATCAGCTTCTTGATATGCAACACCTATCAGGCAGATGGATTATCTTGGCAAAGGAGAAATGCTCACTAATAGGGATGTAAACAAATTTGTGATTTGAGATAAATAAGCTTTAGGTGCGTATGGAACATTTCTGGGATTTTTGATTTCAGCTCATAAAACATGGGACCAACACTTTACATGTTGTGTTTATATTTTTTTTCAGTTTAGTTTCAGTAGTATACAGGTGTAGGATCTTAATTTGACCAGTATTGTTGCAGCAAAATAATCCGGCAGCAACAGGATTTGAACGTTTAGTCCATAATGTTTCTTGATCAGTGGTTAGGCTATTAGCTGGCCAAAATTAGGCTACATGAAAAGTGCAATACTGTTAATATGACCGTGTGTTAGTGAGGGTTTTCCATTAATTACGGTGCAGGAGAATTCTCAGCAACAAAAGAGTGATCAAATTAAGATCCAACATCTGTATGGCAACACTGTACCAAGGCATTACTTCACAGCTATTTATTTTTGACAGTTTAACAATCCACAGTCATGTTTCTTTTCATATTGAAATAGTGGGTCACAATGGACTTCTGTAATATACGACTAACCCCTCTTTTGTCTTCAGTAAAGTTCACAGAGGTTGATAGTTCACCCCCTTAAGCTAACTCCTGTTCCCATAGCAACACATGGCAAGTCACCCTGGGCCAGTGAATATCCCCAATCAGCCATCAGTAATGGATTTGACCCCTGACCCCTAGCACTCTCCCACTCACCACAGATCTGACACACGTTCATGTGTGAAAACCCACTAGTCGTAGCCTGCAGCTCTCCGCAGCCCTCCCATCCCCACTGCATTACACCCCATAGCCATCACAACCATAAAAGGGTTAACCATAGCTCTGCAATGACACATGCCAGCTAAGAGGACAAGCTTATCTCAAAGCTTAACACAATCACTATACTACAGGTATAGTAGGATATCACCACTGTAGGTTAATCAAATATCAGATGTAAGAAAGGTATGATCATGTCTTTACTTTGACCTCTATATTGTTGTTGTCATGGTTTGGCAGTGAGGTGTGTTTCTCAGATGAATCATTCAGTCACTTTAACACCATCACTGGTAAAAGCACCAAACACTGTATATCTTAATTAATCTGCTTGAATTAATCTGCTTGATGTAAGAAAGATATGAGATATGTCTTAACACTGACCCATGGGCCTATATCAAGTGTCTCAACGGTTGAGACAGTGTTTCTCAGTTATATGAGTCACTCAGTCACTTACCACCAAAATCTTACTCACTCTGACATCACAGAGGTCCGCTGTCAGGCTTTGAACAGAGCCTACCTGGGCACAGCCAATCCCGTGCTCTGTTAGCCTCACCCGCTGCATTATTAATAAGCGCTAATCAGGACCCTTAGCTCTCCTGCTACGCTATGCTAGCTAGCCACCCCACCGCTAACACCGGCATCCTGACCCGACCCTGCCCCGCTCCCAACAGTCTCAGCCCATGTTCACGCTAGCTACGCTAACAACGTTAATTATGCTAGCTCGCTACGCCCAGGCCTGGGCCCTTCTGTGCTATGCCCAAGTCAGGAGGCCCTTGGTGGGCATCCTCCAGCCTCTAATTGCTAACAACAGGAAGGCAGCAGCAATGCTACGCTAGCATACGGAACAGAGAGGTGTTGTCAGGGACTTGGCCTGTGAGGGCCTGGCTATCAGGCTCCATTATTGTTGTAATTAGCTCCATGGCGGCTCCCGCCTGGCTTGATATGCCCGACCTCCCTGTATCTCAGTCTGTTAGAGATGGAAACACACACAAACACACACACACAACTGTTGAGTCAACACGGCTCCGAGCTTTCGGCTGTGCTTGTAGAGCAGCAACACAGATATTTATTCATTTGAAGCATGGACACAGGAGGGTTTCTATCTCTCACCGCTGTCCCTCTGTATTCTGTTGATGTTAATCCTACCTGGGTTAGTTGCGGCGAAGGTAAATAAAGGTTGGAATATGAGAGAGACCCACAGCAGAATCACTTGTGTCCGGTGCAGGTTAATATGAATACATCTCTGTATTTTTCTATTATCTTGTTGTCTGACTGGATTATACTCAAGTCTTTGAACCAAACTTCACCCTGCTAGAGTGTCGCTAGGGGCTAGTCAGAGTCCTGGAACCCAGATGAAGCAACAAGAATCCATATGTGAAGTCGAAATGCCCTCTTACATTTACATTTTACATTTTAGTCCAGAGCATTTTTATCCAGAGCGACTTACAGTTCGTGCATTCTAGGTGCATTCGAGCTAGGTGAGAGAACCACATATCTCAGTCATAGTAAGTGCATTTGTCCTCAATAAGGTAGCTATCAGCAAAGTCAGTGCACTAGTAACAAAGGTGCAGGTGTTCGTACAAGATGGCATTCGTTTTTCTTCTCTGAGACACATTGTTCTCATGCAGGTAGTAGCATAGCCCTCAGCCACTGTTCGCGGTCCCCACCATGTACCTTTTATATAACACCTTGGCCACCCCCCTGCAGGACAGCTGTCCCTGTTCACCAATTAGCAGTAACTGTCCCCTCCTGTGAGTGAGGTGGACCTGGAGGTCTGGACGTCTGCATGGAAGAGGCAGGGGGTGAACTGGAAGGCAGGGGGGAGGACCAGGGGGTAGAGGTCCCATGAAGGACACTGCTCCCAGGGTGGCTGTCGTGGTGGGCAGGAGAGCGTGAAGGACTGGGATGGGTCTTTCTCCACAGAGGGTTGGTCATTCAGCCAGTTAGTTAGGACTGGGGCTCAGCACAGCTCACTGCTCTCTCTTTTTGTGACGTTACAGCCTTATTCTATAATGGATTAAATTGTTTTTTTCCCCCCTCGTCAGTCTACACACAATACCCCATAATGACAAAGCAAAAACAAAAACTGAAATATCAAGTATTCAGACCCTTTACTCAGTACTTTGTTGAAGCACCTTTTGCAGCAATTACAGCCTTGAGTCTTGGGTATGACGCTACAAGCTTGGCACACCTGTATTTGGGGAGTTTCTCCCATTCTTCTCTGCAGATCCTCTCAAGCTCTGTCAGGTTGGATGGGGAGTGTCACTGCACAGCTATTTTCAGGTCTCTCCAGAGATGTTCAATCGGGCTCAAGTCCGAGCACTGGCTTGGCCACTCAAGGACATTCAGAGACTTGTCACGAAGTCACTCCTGCGTTGTCTTGGCTGTGTGCTTAGGGTAGTTGTCCTGTTGGAAGGTGAACCTTTGCCCCATTCTGAGGTCCTGAGAGCTCTGGAGCAGGTTTTCATCAAGGATCTCTCTGTACTTTGCTCCGTTCATCTTTCTCTTGATCCTGACTAGTCTCCCAGTCCCTGCCGCTGAAAAACATCCCCACAGCATGATGCTGCCACCACCATGCTTCACCGTAGGGATGGTGCCAGGTTTCCTCCAGAATTGACGCTTGGCATTCAGGCCAAAGAGTTCAATCTTGGTTTCATCATACCAGAGAATCTTGTTTCTCATGGTCTGAGAGTCCTTTAGGTGCCTTTTGGCAAACTCCAAGCGGGCTGTCATGTGCCTTTTACTGAGGAGTTGCTTCCGCCTGGCCCCTCTACCATAAAGGCCTGATTGGTGGAGTGCTGCAGAGATGGTTGTCCTTCAGGAAAGGTTCTCCCATCTCCACAGAGGAACTCTGGAGCTCTGTCAGAGTGACCACTGGGTTCTTGGTCACCTCCCTGACCAAGGCCCTTTTCCCCCGATTGCTCAGTTTGGCCGGGCGGACAGCTATAGGAAGAGGCTTGGCGATCCCAAACTTCTTCCATTCAAGAATGATGGAGGCCACTGTGTCATTAAGGGGTATTGTGTGTAGATTGATGAGGGAATTTTAAAAGAAATCAATTTTAGAATAAGGCTGTAACGTAACAGAATGTGGAAAAAGGGAAGGGATCTGAATACTTTCTGAATGCACTGTAGATCTATCTATCAATGTGACGAGTACTGAGGATACGAAGAGGCAGACGCAGGAATTAACAAGGTCAAGGTTTACTCAAACAATGACAAAGAGAATTAACAAACATAGAGTACATGACACGAAGCAAAACAATCACACACAACATCCTACAGAACAGTCCAGGGCTAAATAGGGGTAGTGATGAGATGATGAGGTGCAGGTGTCCTGGAGGTGATTAGGGTGCGTTGGGTTTCCATTCCGGTGTTGCCGAGGTGGTGCGCTCAGACCGGTGGCTCAGTAGACTGGCGAATCAGAGCGCCGGAGGGGAGCAATGGGAGGAGACGTGACAGTCAATCTATATCTTTATCTCTCTCTCCCTAGATCTATCTATCGATCTATCTCTTTCTCTCTCTCTCCCTAGATCTATCTATCTCTTTCTCTCTAGCTCCCTAGATCAATCTATCTCTCTCTCTCTCTCTCTCTCTCTCTCTCTCCCTAGATCTATCTATCTGTCTGTCTGCCTGTCTGTCTGTTTCACGTGTTTAAAGTACATTACTGTGCGGTGGCATGCTCTTTGGGATTGTGTGTTTGTTTTACGTGTGGAAGTGTGCTGTGACATTTTGACCCCTAACATCTCTTGGAGGGTGTGTGTGCTTGTGTTTGCCATGCCTCTGGACGTAGACCATCTCCAGGGTGTGTGTGTGTGTGTTTACTGTATGTGTTTATGTGTGATTGTCTGTGTGTGAGTGTGTTTAAGTGCACCTGTGTGTATTGGTGTGGGTGTGTGTTTGTGTGTGTGTGATTGTCTGTGTGTGAGTGTGTTTAAGTGCACCTGTGTGTATTGGTGTGTGTGTGTGTGTGTGTGTGTGTGTGTGTGTGTGTGTGTGTGTGTGTGTGTGTGTGTGTGTGTGTGTGTGTGTGTGTTTGTGTGTGTGATTTTCTGTGTGTGAGTGTGTTTCAGTGCACCTGTGTGTATAGGTGTGTGTGTGTGTGTGTGTGTGTTTGTGTGTGTGATTTTCTGTGTGTGAGTGTATTTAAGTGCACCTGTGTGTATTGGTGTGTGTGTGTTAGCTGATAAAGATGAACCATCTTCTTTGAGAAGGATAGACCTTGGCTTGATGGACATCCCCATAGTGCTAACCCTGCTAGCCTGCCTTCTCCTCTCTCCTCCCCACATTGAGAAGGATAGACCTTGGCTTGACAGACATCCCCATAGTGCTAACCATGCTAGCCTGCCTTCTCCTCTCTCCACTCCTCCTCTTATTGTATCTGATATGAGCCCCCTGTGACGAGCTCGGTAATGAGGCCTATGTGGTGTTAGAGATTGAGCGATCCTACTGCAGAGCTCAGCTCTGCGCTATCGGCCTCAACACACACACACATAGTGTAGGGGCAGCACACGTGTACACACACACACACACACACACACACGCCACACACACACTTCGGAGACAGAGAACAGCAGCGTGCATATCGATCTAATTTTGTTTCCTTGAACCCAACAGCTTCACTAGGCTGTGAAGTGCTCTCACAGAGGAGAGAGAGCATTCCCCCAGTGCACTGTAGTGTAATGCGCCTATCATGGAAAGTGTGGCCGTTTGTACGTACGTGTGTGTTGGAGTGTGTGTTTGTGTGTGTGTGTGTGTGTGTGTGTGAAAGAACGAGAGAGAGGGAGAGAGGGAGAGAGAAAGAAAGAGAGCATTACGTTATCATTGAGTTGTGTGATGTGCATTGTTTCTCTCCATAAAATAGAACTGTAGCAAATAAATCTCATTTGGAAACTTTTTTTGTCACTTCGGTTATTTCTATCTTTAAACCATTGCTGTTTTACAATGGTAAATATCCATAAAATAATAAAGTCACCTGCTTAATTGAACCATAAAACACTACTACACATGAGTTTATAAAAGTTAAAAACACCTCTTAATGTGATGAGTGTATTTTTGCTGTAGTTCAAATATGTTAAATCTGCCTACAGCCCCTTCCGTGTACATGTAAATTGAATATGAATAGGACCTTTCAGATAAATCTCAAGGTATTGAAAACATCACTGGCTTATTGGCTGGTTCAGTTAATTCACACAGTCTAAAATGTGCAGTTGTGTGTGTTCCTATGTCTGTGTGTGGAGATGCCCCAGTCAAAAAAGAAGGACTAAAGCGCCATCTTGTGGCAGCAGTGAGAACGGCGTGTAGAATGATATTCACGGCTGAGCCATACTTATCAGGAGTAAGAAGAGACGTTAATATGATACTTTTTTGACCTTTCACCTCTTAAAGCTCATTAGAACGAGACCATTATACAATAGTGTAAAGTACTTAAGTAAAAATACTTTAAAGTACTACTTAAGTAGTTATTTGCGGTATCTGTACTGTACTTTACTATTTATATTTTTTACTACTTTTACTTTTACTTCACTACATTCCTAAAGAAAATCATGTACTTTTTACTCCTTACATTTTCCCTGACACCCAAAAGTACTTGTTACATTTTGAATGCTTAGCAGGACAGGAAAATAGTCAAATTCACACACTTATCAAGAGTCCATCCCTGGTCATCCCTACTGCCTCTGATCTGGCGGACTCATGAAACACAAATGCTTTGTTTGTATATTATGTCTGAGTGTTGGAGTGTTCCCCTGGCTATCCGTAAAGAAAAAAACAAGGAAAGTGTGCCATCTGGTTTGCTTAATATAAGCAATTTGAAATGATTTATACTTTTACTTTTAATACTTAAGTATATTTTTGCAATTACATTTACTTTTGATACTGAAGTATATTTAAAACCAAATACTTTTAGACTTTTACTCAAGTAGTATTTTACTGGGTGACTTTTACTTTTACGTGAGTCATTTTCTATTAAGGTATCTTTACTTTTACTCAAGTATGACAATTGGGTACTTTTTCCACCACTGCCATTATATTACAGTAATGACCCACAGCATGTCCCCAACAGGTGGTTGGTAGTGTTTGAACCTAAATGATAAGAATATGTGGGTTTGAAATGATTGACGTGTAGGCTCCTCTGTAGCTTATATGGTGTAATTACAGTTGTAGGATGAATTACCCCATGTAACTCAGTACAATATGTGTACATGTGTCCTGTTCAAGGAATTGGGGTTGACTGACCTTTGACCCTGGCGATATTTTACACAGCGATTACATTTGACATTTTAGTCATTTAGCAGACACTTTTGATCCAGAGCGACTGACATGAGCAATTAGAGTTAAATGCCTTGCTCAAGGGCACATCGGCAGATTTTTCACCGCGTTGGTTCAGGGATTCGACCCAGCGACCTTTCGGTTACTGGCCCAACGCAGCCCTCACAATACCATGCTGCAAGTTCAAATCAAATCAAATGTTATTTGTCACATACAGGTGTTTAGCAGATGTTATTGCGGGTGTAACGAAACGCTTGTGCTTCAAGCTCCGACAGTGCAGTAACCATTGTGTCTATACTTTCTGAGCACACTGGAAAATACAAACACACACAAATCAATTCACATTTACATGTTTTGAACGTTATATACAGAAGGAGTCAAAGACAGCTTGTTTTCGGGCTTGGCGCCAAGCATCCAAGTTAGTAGTAAACAAAACGACCCATGCACTCGATACACAGAAGATGCTCTCTCTTATTGCAACACAGTAATACTACTTTGTTCACAGCAAACCCCTTATCAATGTAATATTGATGCTCGCTGAAGGGACAGCCCTGCTATGTCTTCCCTAACGAGCATTGTCAGGTGACCCCTGGTTGGGTTGTTCCACCGTCTGTTCCCATACAACGCTGTCCACATGAAGAAAGAAGGGAGAGACAGTTAAACGCAAAAAGAAGAAGAGAGGGGAAAAACAAAAGGAGGCAGGATGAGAGGAGAGGAGAGGAGAGGAGAAGAGAAGAGAAGAGAAGAGAAGAGAAGAGAAGAGAAGAGAAGAGAAGAGAAGAGAAGAGAGAGAGAGAGGAGAGGAGAGGAGAGGAGAGGAGGAGAGGAGAGAGAGGAGAGGGAGAAGAGGGGAGGAGGAGGAAGGAGAGGAGAGGAGAGGAGGGGAGAGGGGAGGGGAGGAGGGAGGAGGAGGGAGAGGAGAGGAGAGGAGAGGAGGAACTTCTTAAGAATGATCTACCGACAAAAATAGAAGAAGTCTGGCACAGGCCCCCTCCTCTCCTCTCCTCTCCTCTCCTCTCCTCTCCTCTCTCCTCTCCTCTCCTCTCCTCTCCTCTTCTCTCCTCTTCTCTTCTCTTCTCTTTCTCTTCTCTTCTCTTCTCTTCTCTTCTCTTCTCTTCTCTTCTCTTCTCTTCTCTTCTCTTCTCTTCTCTTCTCTCCTCTCCTCTCCTCTCCTCTTCTCTTCTCTATCATACATAAATAGTTGTCGTTTGCTTCTGAGCAAACAGTGGTTGATCAGTGAGGAAGGTAGGCCTAACCAGGTAGAGAAAGAGAGAGAGGGAGGGGATGCTATAATGCAACATGACAATAGTGTTACTTTGATATTGACTATCATTAGCTTCGTTAGACTGGTAAATGCCACTGATAAGATAGAATGGGGAAATAGACGCGGAAGGATGACTCCTTTTAAGTTGTGGGGAGAGATGTCATGTTAAAGTGTGAGGCGCATAGGCAAAGTCAAATTGTCTTTCTTTCTTTCTTTCTCTCTCTCTCTCTCTCTCTCTCTCTCTCTCTCTCTCTCTCTCTCTCTCTCTCTCTCTCTCTCTCTCTCTCTCTCTCTCTTCCCTCTGTCTTTCAGTCTCTGTTTGTGGCTGGTCTTCGCTTTTTTTTGATGGGACACTGTGTGTGTCAAGTCCCACTCCCCAGACAATCACTTTGGACCTCTGTTTAATTAATTCCAATGTCTTTACAATGAAAAAGAAATAGCCTCTGATCTTAACTCGATGTTTCAGATTGTTGGATACTTTCTCTGGTGTGACAACGTTGATTAATAATGGAAAGCGTATGTCGGCATCTTTATCTGAAATGTTCATGAAACTTCTCTGTGGTGATTAAAGTGTTCGTCTTCTTCCTCGAGTCACTCAGTGACTTCTCCCTCTGTTCATTGGGGAGTGGTAACAAATCATGCATTAGACAACATGTCAGTTCACGGAAAATCAGTTATACGTCATAGGGAAAATGTCAGCTCTTTAATTTTTTTGCACTGAAATGTTGATCCCAAAAAAGCATAGGGAAAAATATTCCATTTCAATTAATTTATTTTCATTTATTTTAAGCATGAATAAACCACAGAAAATCACGGAAACCATCAAATATGAATAAGAAGCATACAAAAAAAACATAAAAACACGTATTTATATATATACAGTACCAGTCAAAAGTTTGGACACACCTACTCAGTCAAGGGTTTTATTTTCTACATTGTAGAATAATAGTGAAGATATCAAAACTATGAAATAACACATATGGAATCATGTAGTAACACAAAAAGTGTTAAACAAATGAAATTATATGTTATATTTGAGATTCTTCAAATAGCCACCCTTTGCCTTGATGACAGCTTTGCACACTCTTGGCATTCTCTCAACCAGCTTCATGAGGTAGTCACCTGGAATGCATTTCAATTAACAGGTGTGCCTTGTTAAAAGTTAATTTGTGGAATTGATTTCCTTCTTTATGCATTTGAGCCAATCAGTTGTGTTGTGGCAAGGTAGGGGTGGTATACAGAAGATAGCCCTATTTGGTAAAAGACCTAATGTCAGGTTGGATGGGGAGCGTCGCTGCACAGCTATTTTCAGGTCTCTCCAGAGATGTTTGATCGGGTTCAAGTCCGGGCTCTGGCTGGGCCACTCAAGGACATTCAGAGACTTGTCCCGAAGCCACTCCTGCGTTGTCTTGGCTGTGTGCTTAGGGTAGTTGTCCTGTTGGAAGGTGAACCTTCGCCCCAGTCTGAGGTCCTGAGCACTCTGGAGCAGGTTTTCATCAAGGATCTCTCTGTACTTTGCTCTGTTCATCTTTCCCTCAATCCTGACTAGTCTCCCAGTCCCTGCCGCTGAAAAACATCCTCACAGCATGATGCTGCCACCACCATGCTTCACCGTAGGGATGGTGCCAGGTTTCCTCCAGACATGGTGCTTGGCATTCAGTCCAAAGAGTTCAATCTTGGTTTCATCAGACCAGAGAATCTTGTTTCTCATGGTCTGAGAGTCCTTTAGGTGCCTTTTGGCAAACTCCAAGTGGGCTGTCATGTGCCTTTTACTGAGGAGTGGCTTCCGTCTGGCCACTCTACCATAAAGGCCTGATTGGTGGAGTGCTGCAGAGATGGTTGTCCTTCTGGAACGTTCTCCCATCTCCACAGAGGAACTCTGGAGCTCTGTCAGAGGGACCATCGAGTTCTTGGTCACCTCCTTGACCAAGGCCCTTCTCCCCGATTGCTCAGTTTGGCCAGGCGGCCAGCTCTAGGAAGAATCTTGGTGGTTCCAAACTTCTTCCATTTAAGACTGATGGAGGCCACTGTGTTCTTAGGGACCTTCAATGCTGCAGACATTTTTTGGTACCCTTCCACAGATCTGTGCCTCGACACAATCCTGTCTTGTAGCTCTACAGACAATTTCTTCGACCTTATGGCTTGGTTTTTGCTCTGACATGCACTGTCAACTGTGGGACCTTATATAGACAGTTGTGTGCCTTTCCAAATCATGTCCAATCAATTGAATTTACCACAGGTGGAATCCAATCAAGTTGTAGAAACATCTCAAGGATGATCAATGGGAACAGGATGCACCTGAGCTCATTTTCGAGTCTCATAGCAAAGGGTCTAAATACTAATGTAAATAAGGTATTTCTGTTTTTTATTTTTAATACATTTGCAAACATTTCTAAAAACATGTTTTTGCTTTGTCATTATGGGGTATTGTGTGTAGATTGATAAGAAAAAACATTTATTTAATCCATTTTAGAATAAGGCTGTAACGTAACAAATTGTGGAAAAAGGGAAGGTGTCTGAATATTTTCAGAATGCACTGTATTCTATATACATAGAATATGAACTATATTTCTCTACTCAGCAGCACAAGTTATATAACCAGGCAGTATTATATGACAGAGTAGAGCCCAGAGAGAAATCAATGTTTCTGTACTTTAGGGACAGACACTGTGACTTGGAACACAACTAATGCTGTTTTTATTTCCCCCTCTTTGTCTTGATCATTCCAACAGTGGGATTTAAGCATTTAATCAAGCCTTTATAGGACTTTAACCAGGAAGAACGAGAGAAGAGCACACCCAGTGGGCACAGACGGAATTCCAACATCTAGTTTGGATTTACATTTGGTTGAGTTGTCAACTAACGTGAATTTTAAAACAAATTACCCTTGTCATTGAATTCCCTTACGTTGATGACTTCAATCAGTTTTTCACGTTGATTCAATGTCATCATATAGATTTTGGGGGTTTAAAATTACGTGGAAACAACGTTGATTCAACCAGTTTTTGCCCAGTGGGCAGCCTTGAAAATGTTGAGTGGAAAGGTTTTCCATTCTCACCCCAGGCAAAGGTTGAGAGTGGACAATTAGTCCTTCAGTTATCAATATTATTACAGTATCACCTGATAATATAAAAATGGATACTAATGTTTTTATTATGTCAAGTCCACTCTTTTATTTTTATTAATTTACATTGATATAAGGTAAAATCATGTGTTTCAGGACTTGATGTGTTTCATACATTATCCCTCTTAAAATGAACATTGGGACATTAAAAGGCAAATGTAGATATCATGTTAGGTGTATATTTATCCTTTTTAACGAAAAAGACTATGATAAATCATTTTATGTCTTATGACTTTTGGCGGTGACAATTTTGTTGAGACTAATAAACTTCAAATGACTTTGACTTTGCGTGTTCCAAGTGTCTCTCCCTCTCCCTCAGTGAAAAGTTATCAATTTTTTAGGAGAATTTAATGACATTTCTGTTTTTTGCGCCTTGGACAGGCTTCAGAAATTCGTCTTTTTTTATTTTCATTCTTTTTTTAAGGATAAATGCATTTGCAGTTTTCCGCTCAGCAAAGTTTATTTATATCTTAGGAGGCATTTTAAAGCTCTATTCGCTGTCACAGTGAGATGAGTGTGCTCTCACTTTGGATCGCGAGGTGCAAATGTATGAGAAAAGGCACAGAGGCTGAGACTCAGCAGCAGGCAGCCAGGATTGTTGTGGCAGCGAGAAAATCAGATCACTTGAATGCTTTCTCAAACATTTCTCGAGGAGACACCAGTATCAGCCCTGTTAGTATCTCTCTCTCCTCTCTACTTCTCTCTCCTCTTTTTCTCTCTTTCTCTCTCTCTCTCTTTGTCTTTTTTTCTCTCTCTCCTCTCTCTCTCCCTACTCATGACCTACATACAATCAGTTGTATTAGAACATGTCCATTGTACCGTTCAGTGTACTGGATGCATGGTTCAGTTTTATTTTGTTTTTCTTTAACGATTTCCTCAAAACATTCCTCATTACCCCAGTAGCCTATTACATCAAAATTCAGATTTTACATATAAATTCACTTTACAAACATTTTCCAAGCGAAAATGTACTATTGACTGCACTATTTCTTATAGAAAATTATTCATTATTCTGAGTGATCCTACAGGTATTTCCGACAGGTATTTGTTTTTCTGTGTAGCTACCATGGACGCTACAGTAAGTTCAGTAAAATAGTCGCGCTTGTCCTTTTTCCATTGAATTGTAGTGACACCAACTCTGTCGTCTCTTTTCTCCAGAATGGTGTAATGTCTATGGTAATGTTTTATTATTTTAGAGTCTACATGGATAAGACCAAAGAAACACTCTCAGGACACTCTTACATCAGCAATCAGTCTACTGTACGTTAATGTGATGTATTCTCCATAATACTCCATAATACATGTTATGAATCATCTCATCATGGGTCTGTGGTAATACTCTGATCTCACCCTACTGTGTGTATGGTACTGCTGTTCTCAGATCTGCTTATTTCACTCTAGACGTCTCCCACTCCCCTCTGTCAGTTATAGACCAATTTAAAATGGACCACGACACCTAGAACACTCTAGATTCGTTATTATGGCTTAATCGATCTCTCATGAATTATACTGTAGCATTATCAATGCTACATTTGTTACAATATGTAGGACAACAATTTGTGCTCAAATTTAAATACATTAAAGACGAGGGGTCTATTGCTTGCTCTTATTTTCTCATTCAATTATAGTTCACATCCAACCCACTTATGCTTTAAAGAGCAAGCACTGTAAATGTAAAAAAATAATATGTGTATAAATGAATAATAAAAGTAATGCTTAGAATTTTTTCGATATTAAAACAGGGGTTATAGTTATTTTATCTTTTTCTAAATTCCTTCTCTCTACCTTTTCACATTATTTTCCCAAGGCCAAAAATACATGCTTTTACATATATTACCTTTGTGATTAATGGAGTTGTAGTCATTATTCTGCCCTATTGCTAATTAGACAACTCACCGCACCACTAATGATATACAGTTGGAATAATGCTTGCCCACGAGGCACGATACCACATCAGACTCCTGCTAGTGCACTCTTGATACAACCCACCTACGTATTACCTCCTTCCCACCACCCCAATCAGCCTTTGTCCGTTACCAACGGAGTCACGGCCAACGCTCGGCGCCGTCATTGTTTTTGTTCTCGCATAATGAGGCCGGTTATTCTCCGGGGAGTTGTCGTAAGTAGAGAGGGCTGTGAGGAGGTACTCTCAGTGTGTGTGTGGGTAGGGCGTAGTGTGTGTGTGTGTAGGGCGTAGTGTGTGTGTGTGTGTGTGGGTAGGGCGTAGTGTGTGTGTGTGTGTGGGTAGGGCGTAGTGTGTGTGTGTGTGTGGGTAGGGCGTAGTGTGTGTGTGTGTGGGTAGGGCGTAGTGTGTGTGTGTGTGGGTAGGGCGTAGTGTGTGTGTGTGTGTGTGTGTGTGTGTGTGTGTGTGTGTGTGTGTGTGGGTAGGGCATAGTGTGTGTGTGTGTGTGTGTGGGTAGGGCGTAGTGTGTGTGTGTGTGTGTGTGTGTGTGTGTGTGTGTGTGTGTGTGTGTGTGTGTGTGTGTGGGTAGGGCGTATTGTGTGTGTGTGTGGGTAGGGCATAGTGTGTGTGTGTGTGGGTAGGGCGTAGTGTGTGTGTGTGTGTGTGTGTGTGTGTGTGTGTGTGTGTGTGTGGGTAGGGCGTAGTGTGTGTGTGTGTGTGTGTGTGTGTGTGTGTGTGTGTGTGGGTAGGGCGTAGTGTGTGTGTGTGTGTGTGTGTGGGTAGGGCGTATGGTGTGTGTGTGTGTGTGTGTGTGTGTGTGTGTGTGTGGGTAGGGCGTAGTGTGTGTGTGTGTGTGTGTGTGTGTGGGTAGGGCGTAGTGTGTGTGTGTGTGTGTGTGTGGGTAGGGTGTAGTGTGTGTGTGTGTGTGTGTGTGTGTGTGTGCGTGTGTGGGTAGGGCGTAGTGTGTGTGTGTGTGTGTGTGTGTGTGTGTGTGTGTGTGTGTGTGTGTGTGTGTGTGTGTGTGTGTGTGTGTGTGTGTGTGTGTGTGTGTGTGTGTGGGTAGGGCGTAGTGTGTGTGCGGTCTACCTTTACTATCCTTTTGGGTACCAAAAGTCCTCATAAGGATAAAACAAGGACAGTAAAACAAGGACAATTCTGACAAGTGGGGACATTTCGCAGGTCCCCACAAGGAAAAAATATATTTTAGGGTTAGGGTTACAATTAGGGTTAAAATTAGGATTAGGTTTAGGAATTAGAGGTAGGAGTTTGGGGTTAAGGTTATGGTTAGGATTAGGTTAAGGGTTAGGGTTAGGGAAAATTGGATTTTGAATGGGAATAAACATTTTGGTCCCCACTTGGATAGTAAAACCAACGTGTGTGTGTGTATAGGATGGGTAGGCTAACTGCTTTAGGGTGATCCCTCAATCCTGTAGCTGCATGTGTTTCTGTGACCATCCCAGCACTCCTTCTTCTCTGGGAAATGATCCAGACGATGGAACAGAAACGCCAACATGAAACCAACCGAAGACATTACATCAACACCTGTCAGCTCATATTCTGACATCAAAATCAGCTGCTTAACAAGGCCGCAGGAAGTCAAACACTCACCCTGTCACGCACACACACATAACCACGCAGTGTATCCGAGGTCTGAACACCAGAGATTGAATGTGTATAAGTGTATCTTTGACTTGAGCACTTAAAGCCAGTCTGAATGGGGCCCTGAGTGGCTTTCTATCTTAGAAGATGACAGTGACAGCCATCAGTGGCTCATCACTAAACCACTAAACCAAATCGTCTGCAGGTCTATTCCCCTGGCCACCGCCCATTCTGTGTTAATGGCAAAGTGGGAGGGGACAGATGCGTCGGTGCACCGGCGTCTTGATGGAACGGTGACATTGGGCCTGTTTACTTGACAACTGTCACGTCTTTTTTCACAACACGGTCCTAGCCTAGCCAAGCCACTGAGACCCCCTCTATCCCTGCAGCTATACACACCCACACACGCACACACACACACCTACGCCAGCCTGTCCTCTCTCTCCATCCTCCAGCAGTGCATTCGCTCAGTCCTTGCAGGATCTCAGGGAAAACCGGAGTGCCTGGCTGAATACGAAATGCACTTCTTTCCTCTTTCCTTTCCTCTTTCCTTTCCTTTTCCATTTCACTTTCCTTTCCTATTTCCTTTCCTATTTCCTTTCCTTTTCCCTTTCCTCTTTAATTTCCTTTTTCCTGTCCTCTTTCCTTTCCTCTTTCATTTCCTCTTTCCTTTCCTCTTTCCTTTCCTTTTCCCTTTTATCTTTCCTTTCCTCTTTCCTTTCTCTTTCCTTTCCTCTTTCCTTTCCTTTTTCCTTTCATTTCTGCTCCACAGATTGGTGGTTAAGTAGTGTAGAAGAGAGTGATGGGAGGGAGCCAGGTGGACGAGGTGGGGGTGCTAGGGGCTCACAGAAAGCAGTGGGTAAACAGTGAGAAAAGGTCCAAGGTTAAGGTTGGAACATTGGCGAGAGAGGCCAGAGAGTCGTTAACAGTTCTCTCACCTACTTTCTGTGACAGAGAGGTCAGCATTTTCTAGAAATGACCTCCTCTTGATTCCCCCATTCTCTCCTTGCTCTATAATAGCCCAGTATAGGAATATTATTACTATACAGTTCAACCAGACATACTGTAGGACCATTACAGCAGAACATGGTGTAGAGTAGTAATGGGACCATGAAACCTCTGGAGGGTACTAACAGTAGCCTGTTGGTGGAGGCGTTAGCTAGCAGGAATGACCATGGAGGTCAAGTGTCCAGTGTGTTCAGTGTGCACTCGTGTTGTCAGCCATTCTCAATGAATGGTCAGCCATTTTGGGTTCAATGAGTGGTGTTTTTCTGATTTTGTCTGTACACAAATGCACGCACGCACACACAGAGACACACACACACACACAAACACACAGTGTGTGACATTATGTTAAACACAGCCTCTCTGTATCTGGGGCAAGACTCCACAAGAACTCTCAGGTGGCAGCTGAGTGCATGTGAAAGTTGCGATACAAGCACACATTCTGTACCGGGTCTACTTACTGTACATCTGATGCAGAAACTAAAGGCCCTGTTCAGTCAAACTGTTTACCAGGTTTGTGGAGCAAGACAAAAATAACATTTAGACTCCGTTGCGCTGTGTTGTTTTCTTTGCAGGTTTCTCTGTCTCTCCAGTCCATTGGTGGTACCACCGCTGTAAAGCTGAACTATAGGTGAGTGTTATTTCATACAGTCATATCCATCCATCATCCCTACATATCCAACATCTCAGTCACATTGCTTTAAATTGGCACCATACTTTTATTGAACTACTTGTTATCAGTACAACCTCAAAGTGCCCACTTTTCTTTGACGACTCAGTTCATAGTTCATAGAATTTCTTTGAGGGTGAGACTTCCCAAGTTAAGTTTGTCCCAACCTTTTAGTGGAAGAACTAAGAATAAAAGTAACTTGATTCAAATTGTGATTTTATATACACTACCGTTCAAAAGTTTGGGGTCACTTAGAAATGTCCTTGTTTTCGAAAGAAAATAAACTTTTTTGTCCATTAAAATAACATCAAATTGATCAGAAGTACAGTGTAGACATTGTCAGCTGGAAACGGCTGATTTTTAATGGAATATCTACATAGGCGTACAGAGATGCATTATCAGCAACCATCAGTCCTGTGTTCCAATGGCACGTTGTGTTTGCTAACCCAAGTTTATCATTTTAAAAGGCTAATTGATCATTAGAAAACCCTTTTGCAATTTTGTTAGCACAGCTGAAAACTGTTGTGCTTATTAAAGAAGCAATAAAACTGGTATTCTTGAGACTAGTAGAGTATCTGAAGCATCAGCAATTGTGGCTTCGATTACAGGATCAAAATGGCCAGAAACAAATAACTTTTTTCTGAAACTCGTCAGTATATTCTTGTTCTGAGAAATGAAGGCTATTCCATGCGAGAAATTGTCAAGAAACTGAAGATCTCGTACAGCGCTGTGTACTACTCCCTTCACAGGACAGCGCAAACTGGCTCTAACCAGAATAGAAAGAGGAGTGGGAGGCCCCGGTGCACAACTGCGCAAGAGGACAAATACATTAGAGTGTCTAGTTTGAGAAACAGAAGCCTCACAGGTCCTCAACTGGCAGCTTCATTTAATAGTACCTGCAAAACACCAGTCTCAATGTCAACAGTGAAGAGGCGACTCCGTGATGCTGACCTTCTAGGCAGAGTTAGGCAGAGTTGCAAAGAAAAAGCCATATCTCAGACTGGCCAATAAAAAGAAAAGAATAAGATGGGCAAAATAACACAGACACTGGACATAGGAATATTGGGAAAAAAGTGTTATGGACAGACGAATCGAAGTTTGAGGTGTTCGGATCACAAAGAAAAACATTTGTGAGATGCAGACCAAATGAAAAGATGCTGGAGGAGTGCTTGATGCCATCTGTCAAGCATGGTGGAGGTAATGTGATGGTCTGGGGGTGATTTGGTGGTGGTAAAGTGGGAGATTTGTACAGGGTAAAAGGGATCTTGAAGAAGGAAGACTATCACTCCATTTTGCAACGCCATGCCACACCCTGTGGACGGCACTTAATTGGAGCCAATTTCCTCCTACAACAGGACAATGACCCAAAGCACAGCTCCAAACAATGCAATAACTATTTAGGGAAGAAGCAGTCAGCTGGTATTCTGTCTATAATGGAGTGGCCAGCACAATCACCGGATCTCAACCCTATTGAGCTGTTGTGGGAGCAGCTTGACCGTATGGTACGTAAGAAGTGCCCATCAAGCCAATCCAACTTGTGGGAGGTGCTTCAGGAAGCATGGGGTGAAATCTCTTCAGATTACCTCAACAAAATTGACAACTAGAATGCCAAAGGTCTACAAGGCTGTAATTGCTGCAAATTGAGGATTTTTTGACGAAAGCAACGTTTGAAGGACACAATTATTATTTCAATTAAAAATCATTATTTCTAACCTTGTCAATGACTACATTTCCTATTCATTTTGCTATATTTCCTATTCAAACTCATTTCATGTATGTTTTCATGGAAAACAAGGACATTTCTAAGTCACCCCAAACTTTTGAACGGTAGTGGGTTTTTTTTTTCCATTTCAATAAAGTGGCCATAATCCTTTGGGTTTGTTTGATGCTCTCGCTCATCAACATTGCATGGCGGTGAGTGATAGTTAAACATCGCACTCTATCAACACTTCAACTCCTGTTTTCTGTGCCCCCTCCCATCCCTGTTAAGTAGTAGTCAAGTCTACACCACTATGCCTCTGCTGCGGGCCTGGGTCATCATGGGAAATCCTAGTGCCATCCTTCCCGAACTTCCCTCCTCCCCCTCCCCCTCTTCCTTCACACGGGCCAACTGTACGCTTTCAAAGAGTTGGAAGTTCAAGGTGTTAGGCTCAGGCTGGGATATTGGCTCAGAAACCTAGGGAACCCAGGGACAGGGCTGGCCAATTATAAAATTATGAGAGAGGAGAGGAGATGTCTCTTTTTCCCCGTCCTCCCCAAGATCCCAGGAAGCCAGATAAGAAGATGAGAAGCCTTAGCTTTGAACACCTCTCACTCTCTCTCTCTCCCTTGCTACAAGATAACACAACCTTTCTCTTCCTTCGACTTCTGTCAGGGCAAAGCCTCTATGGCAGCCAGGAGCAAGGTTTATTTCCTTTTTTCTCATCTTCCTGTGTTCCTCATAGCACTTTGGGAAGGGAACGGGTGTTGTCACATGTTCCAAGCTGGTGTCTCTCTACTTTAACGTCGGCAACGTTGGCAACATGACAGCCAAGAAGAAACAACCCGAGAGCCACAATTGACATATTCCCCATCCCGTTCTAACATGTCATCTTCCTTTTTCTGGACACCTGATTGATTCTGACAGCCTATATTGGGTATTTCATATGAAAGAGAATTTTGCCATTAAAAGTTAATGAGTTGGAATTTCTCTCAGTGCTTTTTATTACCAGGCCGCCAGTTTTGAACAATTTTTCAAAGTAACACACCCCAAATTCCACTGTTTGCAATGAATTAATAATACACTCTTGTCACTGAAGTATCATGCGTTCTTTAATCAGGGCGGGTTGAAACAGAAAGCTTCTTGAAAGGTATTTTTTTTTTCATGATCAGAACAATTAACTTAGCTAGTGCCGGGGTTTTGTGCGAAGCGTTGGAGCAAGGGTTGGAGTCATGCATATATGTGCGACCCCCCGGTATCCTGTCTGTCTTGTAGTTATGTATCTATGATACAATTACAGCGTCTTGACTGCATCACAGCAGTATAAGCATCAGTCGTCCGGGGCGCCAGAGCAGACCCCGGCTGAAGGCTTTGTGAACTACAAGAACAAAAAGAACAGAGACAGTTCTAAGTCTTTGTTCCATCATGTTCTGAGAGCGCTATCCAACCAAGTTCTAGAGTTGAGTGCCTCCCATCAATACAACTTGCAGCAAGCAGCTTTTGGATTCTGTCTGTCTTGTCGTTGACGCAAATTTGTGTCATAGTTTGCCGTGTGTCTTCTCTTTGTGTTGTGCAGTATAGGAGCTGACACCCGTCTCATGTCTCCTCTCTGATTCACACCTGAGTCCCACTCGACTACAAGGGAGAGAGGAGAGAACGAACGGCGAGACTGTTTTTAAAATTGTATTTCGTCATCTTGGATCAGGGGTGGGCAAACTACAGCCCACAAGCCTGATAGAAAGCATGTAGTAATTATAATAGACCTATGTATTTTCAAATTACTGCCCTTTTTCTGGTCTGCAAATTGGTTTTGACAAACAAATCGGTCCCCAAAAAGTATGTGCGGCCCTCCGTTGAATTTAGAAATCCCTATGTGGGCCTCGAGCTAAAAGGTTTGCCCAACCATGTCTTAGATTATAGCCTACCTCATACCTCAACTCTTCCTTTACAATTTACTGTACAGTACCCCCCTTTTACCATTTGTGTGCACTTAAGGTTCACATCACAGAACAAATAGCAACAAGACAATATAAGATGTAAGAATAAAGCCACAGAGTAAGGAGGTACACCATAACACAATTCAGCAATATGTGGAAGGTGGACAAACATATTGAGTTTTTCCTCAGAAATTGCTGGAACAGCATAGCAGCCAATTGCGTCATTTTGTCCAAATGGAACCTTTGCTGTACAGGAATTAGAGTTTCTAATGCTGTTTCTAATGCTGTTTCCACTCCGGGTGCCATTCTGCGGTACGTTATTCTCACTCACTCTGTACAGGCAGTTCTCATTGGGGAGAGCTATGGAAGCTGTAGGAATAGCAGTGATATCAGCAGTTAGGGCTCAACTAGGAGCTAGGAGCTAACACCGGTGGTGTAAAGTCCTTAAGTAAAAATACTCTAAAGTACTACTTAAGTAGTTTTTTGGGGTATCTGTACTTTACTATTTATATTTTTTTTTACAATTTTCACTTTTACTTCACTACATTCCTAAAGAAAACAATGTACTTTTTACTCCATACATATTCCCTGACACCCAAAAGTACTTGTTACATTTTGACAGGAAAATGGTCCAATTCACACACAAGAGAACATCCCTGGTCATCATCCCTACTGCCTCTGATCTGGCGGATTCACTAAACACAAATGCTTCATTTGTAAATTATGTCTGAGTGTTGGAGTGTGCCCCTGACTATCCGTAAAATAAAATAAACAAGAAAATTGTGCAGTCTGGTTTGCCTAATATAAGGAATTTAAAATGATTTATTATTTTACTTTTACTATTGATACTTAAGTATATTTTAAATAAAATACTTTTAGACTTTAACTCAAGTAGTATTTAACTGGGTGACTTTCACTTTTACTTGAGTCATTATCTATTAAGGTATCTTTACTTTTACTCAAGTATGGCAGTTGGGTACTTTTTCCACCGCTGGCTAACACACGGGGTCGATGATGCTATAATGAGTAAAAAGGCCTTTGTAGCTGGTGTGAGAGTTGAGTTTGACAATCACTTGTTTTGAGTTTGTTTTAAAGAGAGGAGCACACACTGGAGTACACATTACAAGCACTCTGGAAACAGACCTTCACACTCGTTCGTTCTCTCTCTCTCTCTCTCTCTCTCTCTCTCTCTCTCTCTCTCTCTCTCTCTCTCTCTCTCTCTCTCCTCCACCACAATCTCTCAATCTCTCCATCTCGTTCTGTCCGTCTCTCTCTCTCCATCCTTCTGTTCCTAAGAACAGGAAACAGCAGTCTGAACAGTTGGCGTCCCTCAATAAGTTATACCCACCATCCCGGCCCACCCGAACACGCAACAGCATGGAAAGAAAAAGACTATCGCAGGTGAAGGCTAGTATAATTAGTCCTTATCAAAAATGTAATTCTTTTCCTGGAATAACGCCGCGAGGGAACCGACACCGAGTCGAGTGGCCAAAAGCGAAGCTACCTGGACTGAAGTAAAATAATGAATAAAGATATTCTAACCTCGAGCTATGGGTACATTTATATGCCTGACGTGACTCGCCGTCAATGTTGGGTCGAATTCTAATTTAATTTCTGAGGAGATGTAGTATGTAATGTAATGTTACCATTAATATGGATGTTAGTCACCCTAAATATTAATTCACACACCATGCTCGTGGATATTTGGAGCATATTATCATACATCCTTCAAGAGAACGTTAATTAATTTAGTATTTTTGATAATTAAATATAATATAATTTTGGGGACTTTTCTCTCTTCTTGAACCTTTCTAAGATGAAATATAAGAGTGCAGGTGAGATGATTTAGTGTTTTAGAAGATGATTTAGTGTTTTAGAAGAAGATTTAGTGTTTTAGAAGACGATTTAGTTTTTTAGAAGATGATTTAGTGTTTTAGAAGACGATTTAGCGAGAGTTACAAGGTAGCTGGTTAGCTGGTGGGCCCCTGCACCTAACACACAGAGGGCAAGATGATGCAATGTTTTTGCAACGACGCAACAATGTGTGGCCTTTATTTTTGGGGACTTTTCACTAGAAAATATGTACGAAAAACTGTAAGTGAGATGACTTAAATTGAGACTACAAGGTATCTGGTTTGCTGGTGGGGCCCTTAACTCATAACGATACATTTAGATTTTTACATCAACAAATAACCTTCAATCATTGCATTTTCATCTCTTATAAAAATTAAAAGAAACCAACAAATACATTTACTCAATAAGATTGTATTATTACAAAACTTTTGGGAGGCCCTGACTTTGAATACCACTGTCTTAATCTTATCTTGCAACGTGATCTCGATGTGTGGCCTTTACAATGATAAATAATAGATTAATTAACAGAAGAATTAACATGATTCATTCCCCAGGTTTCAGAAGATGTGCGTCGGTCGCGTCAGGTTGAATCTGGCCGCTGACGTCTGAGGGCCCTGTTAGGGGGTCTGCTGTTGTTCATTTTTCCGACAGCACCGCCTGCCTCCTTCTAAAAGCTCGCAAGTGCCATGTGTCTGTAGGTTAACAGAGAGACGAGATATAGGCCAGGACGGCAGGCAGGCCGCTGAATTATTCACAACTCCCACAACACATGCACTTTTGCTTTTCAAGCATGAGTTATAATTTCATTAGAAACTTCTGGTGCGTTTGCATTTCTCTGGCTATTTAAATATTAAAATCTTCCGCTGATCACTTTCCATTAGCCACCCCGGTGAAAACCTCCCTGAGATGTCCTGGTTGTGTTTCTCCTCTCCTCTTCCTCTGTCTGTCTTCTTCTTCCCTCCTTACTTTCGTTCGGTGTTTTCTCAACGTTCCCGCGTTCGGAGGTTGTTTGTCGACGTGGAGGAGGAAGGGTTGCGTGGGTAATTATGCCTTCTCCTTTAGAGTCAACACAGGAGCCGACTCAGCCGAGGATTCTGGGAGGGATAATGGGGACGACGTGTGTGTGTGTTTGGGTCCAAGCGTCCCTGTGTGTGGGCACCAGGGACACGTGTAAGTGTGTGTATGCTGTGATTGACAGCCAGGGGAGAGCAGCTGGCATGAGAGGAGAGAGGCCTGCTCTCATTACCAAACCCCCCACTTACCCAGGAGGACAGGTTAAGACAACGTTCCATCAGTGTTGTCTGGATAGAGAGTGGCAAGGTGGAGAGGTACAGGGAGGAGGGGGCGGTGGGTGGGGTCAGCAAGAGACAATGAGGACACTCTGACATGATGTGGTTCCACTCTCTGTCTCTCTGTCTGTCTGTTTGTCTGTCCAGACCTGTTTGTCACGAGCCTCTTGTCTCCTAAATGCAACCTGTTGAAATGTTTGATTCTGCGTCCTTGTGTGTGTGCATGTGTGTGTATGTGTGTGCATGCCCCTGTGTGCGTGTGTGTGTGTCTGTGTGTGTTTGATTCTGCGTCCCTGTGTGTGTGTCTGTGTGTGTGGTTGCATCATACTGTATGAATTGACAGAGAGAGAAGAGCTGTACCTGATCATGTCTCCTGACATCTATTCCAGTCTAGTGCTCTGTTGGCTCAGATGTCTTCATCAGGGAAAGCTATGGTACACCATCATACTGTACCATTTAGAAATGATAGGCCCCTTTCCTGGATTACAATGAAAATGTGTGTGTGTGTGTGTGTGTGTGTGTGTGTGTGTGTGTGTGTGTGTACGTCTGCGTGTGTCTACGTGTGTGTCTACGTTTGAGTCTGTGTGTGTGTGTGTGGTGTGTGTGTGTGAGTGAATTACACACTACTGTGTGTGTGAGTTATCTCTCTCTCTCCTGGATGACAGGTTGCTCAATCCTTCCCTAGCCACCCCTGTGACATCCACACTCCATCAGCCGTGGCAGAGATGTACTAGTGATCCCTAGCTATGGGCGACGGGGCTAATTATAACACCAGCATCTACTTTCATCTTCCCCTGACGGGTATTTATTCCTTTATGTATTAAAGCTATCTGTTAGCTTTAGCCACGGCGCTCGGCGCTCCCAGTCCGTCAGAGACCAAGGGTTCGAGGGGCAGAGAGAGGAAGTGTGTGTGCGTGCGTGCGTGCGTGTGTGTGAGAGAGAGGGGGATAGAGATAGAGATCAAGGGAAAGAGGAGGAGGGGAGGAGGAGGAGAGGAGGAGGGGAGGAGGAGGAGAGGCTATCAGTTATATGGCAGGAGGAGAAAGATAACAGAGGGAGAGATGGATTCTTTACCTGTCTGTGATTCACAAATAGCTCCAGTCAATTCCTTACCCTACCAACATTTCAAGCAGTGAGAGGGAAAGAGTGCGTGCGTGACAGTGTGCACGTGTATTTATGTGTGGTTTGTGTGTGTACTGTATATTACAGTGTGTGTGGGTGTCTATCCGCCAAAGCTGTGTGTGTGTACCGGGGCTCTAAAACGCCTGGGAGTGGTTCTTGTACTGCGGCGTAGCGGGTTGTGTCAATCAGGAAGTGCTGTTGACAGCAGGTGTGTGTGCGGCCGTGCGGTGTGCATGTGTGTGTGTGAGTGGGTGTCAATCAGGCAGTGCTGTAGATGCCTATACGGCCTCTCAGGCCCACGTCCTGGAGGGGTCCTGTTTCTCTCCTGTCTGGCCATGTCACTCCAAAACCCTTTCATCTCTCTCTCCCTCCCTCTCTCTCTCTATCCCTCTGTCCTTCCTCCCTCCCTCCCTCCCGCCCTTTCTCTCTCTCTCAATTCAATTCAATTTAAATTCAATTCAATTCAATTCAATTCAATTCAATTCAATTTCAATTTTCTCTCTCTCTCTCTCTCTCTCTCTCTCTCTCTCCCTCCCTCCCTCCCTCCCTCCCTCCCTCACTCTTTCTATCCCTCTGTCCTTCCTTCCTTCCTTCCTTCCTTCCTTCCTTCCTTCCTTCCTTCCTTCCTTCCTTCCTTCCTTCCTTCCTTCCTTCCTTCCTTCCTTCCTTCCTTCCTTCCTTCCTTCCTTCCTTCCTCCCTCCCTCCCTCCCTCCCTTCCTTCCTTCCTTCCTTCCTTCTTTCCTTCTTCCCTCCCTCCCTCCCTCCCTCCCTCCCTCCCTCCCTCCCTCTCTCCCTCTCTCGCTCTCGCTCTCTCTCTCTCTCTCTCCCTCCCTCTCTCTCTCAGTTGTAGGGCATAGCTACTGATACCTATCAATTAACACTGTAACACTGTAACCCAGCACTAACTGGTGTAGATTCTGAAAGTTAACTGGACTATCTGCTGAACTGATTTTCTCTCTCTCTCTCTCTCTCTCTCTCTCTCTCTCTCTCTCTCTCTCTCTCTCTCTCTCTCCTCCTCTCTCCTCTCTCGCTCTCTCCCCTCTGTCTCTCCCTCTCTCTCTCACCCTCTCTCTCCTCCCTCTCTCTCTCTCCTCTCTCTCTCTCCTCCTGTCCTCCCCAACTTTTATCATTTGACTATGTATTTATTACCTTAATATTTCAGTAGTTTGCAGGGTTTGTCGGGCAGGAATCGACACGTGCCCCCTTAAACGCTTCTCTAGTTATTTCACTGTGATGAGAGAAGGACTGGGTGATGCTGGAGAGAGAGAGAGAGAGAGAGAGAGAGAGAGAGAGAGAGAGAGAGAGGAGAGAGAGAGAGAGAGAGAGAAACCAGACAGATAGACATAAATAAAGCTCCAAAGCTGGGGGTTTTGAGGCATTGTTTTGGTTCAGACATGGTTCACACATTTAGCAGTTATGGTACGTTGATAAGGGCTCTAAGTACACTTTTATGCCTTGTCTGTTCAATCTTTCCATTTGTAATGAAAACATAAGTGGACCAAGGTTCAGTTCAAAGCCTGTTCTAAGAGCCGGCTCTAAGATAGAAGTCAGAGTGAGAGTAGGACCATCAGATTGCCCCGACGATGAATATCATGGCGCGAGGCCGCTCAATTATTAACCCCGCGTTACATTTGAAGAATGCTTGCGAAGGGTGAGATTTAAAATAAGTTAATGTTTCACTATCAAGCCATTTCATCCAATCTTCATAACGGATCTGTGTGTCGGCGAGGGCATTAGTTTCACCCGTTACGCCATTTCTGTAAAATATGAAGGTTTCTTTTTTTCTTATTTTTTTATCATCAGGAAAGAAGTCAAGGCTCGTCCTCTCCAAAGGGGAGAAGTGTCTTCTTCTGACTGGTCATTGGTTCTAAGTGGCTTGTGCATTTTTCATGGGACGGTCGTTCCACGACTAGGTTTGTCTCTCTATTAGGGAGGTTGAAGTGGTACAGGAGCAGAGAGTGGTTGAAGTGGGTGTTGAAATATTCATCTCTGATTGCAACATACTGTACCGTAATGTGTGGTAATGTTCATTAAGGAATGTAGATGTACGTGGTCCGCTGCTTTCTACATAACATTATGGAAGCTTATGGAAGGCTTGAATTAGAATGGCATTTAGCTTCAGGTCACTTCTTAAGTAAAGTCACTATCAGAACATAAAATATAGTATACTCAGTATATTCTCCACTTGTATACCAATTGTCACCTTCAATACTTTATTGTTAATTAAGTGAGAAGCAGTGAGATGCAAGTAAAATGCATAAAGCAACAAGTATGATACTCATTTAAATGTGTAAGTACTGTTTAAAGGGTAGGTAGCATAAATGTAACCACATGTAACATGGATTTGCATTAGTATATGCATCAAAAGTCCCAATGCAAAGTTACACCTCACTTTTCTATTTTTTTAGTTATTACATATAACCAATCACAATTCCAAAGAATGCCGAAGTCATGTCGGAAAATGTTTTTCCGGGGTGTGATGTAATAATATTACATGGAGAACCCGGCAAGGCAGCGTATTCCCTATAATATTAACTCCAACAGAAATAACTTCAAATGTATAACCAAATCGTTTGCACTCTACTGGTTTCAATTCAATTTTCAGCCAACTTACAAGCAAATACTTTATGAATTTATTGTTACAAATCAACTTGAGAGGTTGCACTAACAATGAAAAGAAATGTCTTCCAAAATGGAGGGCAGTTGGTAGTAGGCAAGATCAGGTGGGAGCATTCTAGCCAATGAGAGGCCAGATACATACGTAAACAACAGGCACAACTCCGATACAAAGTTGCTGGGATGTAACATGTTACTAATATATATCAGTACACTCGTAACAACCTAAGCATTATGAAACTTCTATTCGGTCAAATAAGCCACACGTAGCAAATAAGCCATTACATGTTTTGTTAACCAAATTCTACACTCTCTCATTGACCTCCATACAAAAACTCCTAGCTTGGTGAAATAAAAAAACAACAGAAAAGAATATGGCGCCTGCTGGAGAAGACAGATTTTGGGCCCAGTTATCCCGCTCGTTTCGCCTCTTCCTCTGGTAGCACAGAGTAGATTCTCCAAATGACATTGAGAAATAGTGCATTTTGGGTAGTTTAGAAGAAATAAGTTAATAAATATGTTATAACCCAAAACATAACTATGTTTGTAGTTATAGGTAACCAGATCGTGACTACAACTAAGTTACTAAGTCTTTGACCACACTGTATTGTTATTGTGGTGAGCAAAAACTCCTACCCTTTAATATGCTTCATACTTTTTCTAAACTAGACTCGGTTTGTACCTTACCTATAAATACTTCCTCTGGTCTTTGCATCCATGTTCCTGCTACTTCCATTCCTCTACCCTAAATTATACCACCGCCCTCCATCTTACAGCTTATCAACCTTTATGTTAAAATATCTGGAGCATAAAGCCAGCATTAAATATTTACATACAGTATGCACAAACTACCATGAAAAATTAAGAAACCGAAAGTTTTATTAACCTGTAGTAATATATGTAATGTCTACTCACGGCCAAACCAACACAAAAAAACTGAATATAAATGTCTTATTTTTGCACATTGAATCATTCTAGTGGTGGCTGCATACTAATATATGGTAAGGAGGGTCCCAAGTAGATGCATTGATTAACTTCATTTTAATATAACATTAGGTTTCCTTTAAACTGGCTTTAATCATCAAATTATGGTTTAATTCAAGGTGGGGAAAGGAGAAGAAAGATACACATTTTGCCTCGAGAAATAACCCGTTGCGACAAAGTATATCTTTAATTACAGTACCCCAACACAGTGTGTTATTGTGACGTACAAGAGGACTTCTGCATACACTACCATTGCATGAGTGTATGAGCAGGGTTGACTTGATTGTCAATGACTTCCCTGGTTAAATAGAGGATAAATAAATTATAACGTCTGTCCCTGTTTAATCCGGTTGACCATGTCCACGTTAGGTGTGTTTGATCTACAACACTCAGACCTCTAATGGTGCTAAGTGACTTTACATTATTCAGACATTTTCAGGGCTGTATACCATTCTCTCTCCTCTGCACCTGGCGATCCATCCCCTTTGCAGATAGATCCCTGGATCTGCTCAGTATTTAAAGTCACACCTTCGGCCTCTCACATATCCACATAATCTCAATCCACAAAATCTCAAGGCTTCATTCTGAAATCAATGAGTTATTGTCATTTTATGGATCTTGAACGCTACGCGTCTGTGGCTCTTGTAGTTGTGAACGTCCCTCTTATCTATTTAACAGATACACTAAAGCTCTCATTGTCCCTTGGTCTATACACTAGGCTGACTATCATTGATTCCTAGAGGGTTGTTCCATATCTTTGATTTGTCCAGTTGAGCATGCAGCGCTGGTTGTGTTTAACGCTGTGTACCTGGTCCTGGAGGCTGGCTCCTGCCTGTCACCCACTCATGCCCTGGTAAAACGGAGTGGAAAGCTACCCATTTGACCACAGCGTGTGCTGGGCTCCCATCATTAGCCACACATACGGCCCCGGGTCCTCTGAACCTCTGTGAGCGGTGTGGAGCACGGGACACTGGGTATTAATGTTAATATCACTGTTACGAACCCCGTGGCTTTTAAACAATGGGATGTGTGATTGAAAAACCAGAAACAGGTGGTGCAATGCAGAGGAATGTTCACTGATTGGTCCACCTTAGCAATCAGCAGACACCCCAACGACCACCAATCAGGAACATACAGGACACCTGTGATTAGGGCAGAAGGAGAGGAAAAACACAAAAAGACACAGGATACCTGTATCCGTAACACTCCCACCCTTAAAAGAGCAAACCACAATGGTTTGCGACACACGTACCATCACAACACCCAAAATTCAAAGATCAACATGTTAACGTGGCACACACGAGATTGGCGTTTTCTATCAGGAGTCTGTATCACGTAGTCAGTTTCACTTAGTTTCTTTTCAATTACATAAGGACCAGAGAAACGTGCTGACAATGACGCTCCTGGCACAGGCAACAATACAAGAACTTGGTCACCTGGCTGCAGTGAACGAGAAACAGCCTGTGAGTCATAATGTCGTTTCATCCGTCTCTGTGAGGAAGACAGCGCTTCCTTTGCTAGAGCACAGGCACCATGTAGGCGCTCACGAAAGCGACTAACGTAGTCCAACACATTTTCTTTCACACACAACTCTTGTGATAAAAACTGATCCTTAAGGACTTTCATAGGTCCTCTCATGGTGTGTCCAAACACCAGTTCAGCTGGGCTGAACCCTAAGGATTCCTGTACTGTCTCACGGACAGCAAACAAAACTAGAGGAACTCCCTCATCCCAATCCTTCTCAGATTCCAAGCAATATTTATGGAGCATAGACTTCAGTGTCTGATGCCAACGTTCAAGCGCACCCTGAGACTCTGGGTGATATGCGCTTGACACATGGTGTGTAACTGACAAGGATTTTAACACTTGTTTGAAAAGTTTAGAAAGGAAATTCGTACCCTGATCAGTTTGTATCACCTTAGGTAACCCAAAAGTTGAGAAGAATTTGATCAACGCTTTACTCACCACCGGAGCAGTAATCCTTCGCAGAGGAATGGCCTCTGGGTACCTGGTGGCCACACACATTATCGTCAACATAAACTGGTTACCAGATTTTGTCTTTGGTAATGGTCCAACACAATCAACCATCACATGTTCGAATGGTTCACCTATGGCCGGTATGGGACAAAGAGGCGCGGGGGAAATAACCTGGTTCGGTTTCCCAGTTACTTGACAGGTGTGGCAAGTCCGACAGAACTGAGCCACATCTTGTTTTAAACCAGGCCAAAAGAAATGTCGCAAAACTCGATCATAAGTCTTGGTGACTCCCAGATGTCCGGACCACTGGTGATCATGAGCGAGGGATAAAACATTTTGTCGAAAGGCTGTAGGAATCACTATTTGGTAAACAGCATTCCAATCTCCGCCAGCGTCAACATGGGATGTCCATTTACGCATGAGGAGATTACCATCAATGAAGTATGCCATGTTTTTCTTCTTTAGCTCCTCCTCTGAGACAACACTAGAAAAACATTTAGCCAGGCTAATGTCAACCTTTTGGTTAGCGATCAGCTGCTCACGAGTGACTGGTAACTGTATTGCCTCAGCAACAAGTTCCATATCCTTCTTCCTTTCTCTGGACTGTTGGTCAGACTGCACCAGCTTACCAGAGGTAGCACCCGAGCTATCCTCTGGGTCACACTCTCTGAATAGAATCGTGTTCGACAAATCTATCACGTCACCCCCTTGTCGTGCTTGAGCACGTGTGACAGCACAAGCGGGGAACACATCTGGATAACCCTGTGCCAGCTCCTCGGAGAGAGACTGGTCACTTTTATCCAATACCTCCAATACGGGTATCACCTTTCCTCCGGCAATATCGTTGCCCATTATAAATGTTACACCTTTTACTGGCAACATAGGACGTACGCCAACTCTGAACAATCCACTGACTAACTCAGAGTGTACGTTCACAAAGTGCAATGGCACTGGGACGAATCCCATTTCAATTCCTTGTACTAACACACTGGAACCACAATATGTATTATTGGACAAGGGCAACACATCAGATAGTATGAACGACTGCGCCGCACCAGTATCTCTGAGGATTCTAACTGGACGCTGAGACGCTTCATCATCTGATATGGAAACAAACCCCTCAAAAATAAACGGTTCATAACTGTGATCTGGGACAGGGACTTTCAAACCACATTCACTATGAGGCCTCTGTCTTGATTCCGGCCTTACAACCGTACGAATCAGCCCAACACTCGTTGGCGGCCTGGCGTGCTGAGGCATCCCCTGTTTGCGTTTAAGCAGAAAGCAATCATTAACCATATGTCCCACCTTATGACAATAGAAACAGTGACGCACATCTTTTGGGCGTGCTGGATGTACTGCTGGTCGACTAGGACTAAAAGTTAACAACTCTGCGGCCCTGCTCTCCGTACGAGCCGAAAACACGCTCTTATGCGTCAACACAAACTCGTCTGCCAATACAGACGCTTCCGACAGTGAGGATACTTTCTGTTCGTTCAGATAAACTACAATGCGTTTGGGTAAGCAATTTTTAAACTCTTCTAACAAGATTAACTCCCGTAGAGAGTTAAAATCAGTTACCTTACTAGCACTGTGCCATTTGTCAAACAGATTTCCTTTGTCTCTAGCAAACTCCACATAAGTCTGAGTAGAAGCCTTTTTATGAGACCTAAATCTCTGTCGATATGCCTCAGGAACAAGCTCATAGGCACGAAGAACAGTAGCTTTGACCATGTCATAATTCAAGCGGTCTTCAAGAGGTAGCGCTGACAGAACCTCTTGGGCTTTACCTGTTAATTTACACTGAAGTAATAGGCACCATACCTCTTCGGGCCATTTCAATGCTACTGCTATACGTTCAAAAACACTGAAATAGGAATCAACCTCTGACTCCCTAAACACAGGTACCAAGGTGATCTGTCTACTAATATCAAAAGTAGCAGACGACACAGCTGGTGAGGACGGCTCACTAGAAGACATAGTATGAGCAGAGACTAACCTCGCTGTTTCTGCCTCTAGTTCCATTTTACGCATCTCCAGCTTGTCTTGCCTGATTTGTGCCCGCTCTTCCGCCTCCTTTTGGAGCCGTGTCGAGCGGACATCCATTCTAGCATCACTGTCAGTCAGTGGGGAGAGTGGGTCAAAACGGGGAAATGTGGCTGGAGCCTTAGCCTCGTCCTCAGACACCGATGGGCTTACAGGAGCAGCAGCCACATCCCCTACAGGAGCAGCAGGGTCAGGCGGCGGTAACTCAAGCAAATCAAATCAAATTTTATTGGTCACATGCGCCGAATACAACAAGTGCAGACATTACAGTGAAATGCTTACTTACAGCACTCGCTCGTTCAACAATATCTCTAACACTGTTTTCCTAACTTCTGCTTTCACTAAAACCCTTGATATGGGTACAGAAAAGTGGTCAGCCAAAGCCTGTAGATCCACTCTACGGCAATTCTCAAAAACCTCCCACGTAGGGTTTTCCAAAAATGCATCCAACTCAAAAGTAGCCATCCTAAACTAGCAACACGAGCCGACGAATACTGAACACAAAAAAAAAACAGGTAGTTACAGCTGCCAAGCTCAACACTGAACCAGACACTAACTAATTTGCATGGGTATCAATGAGATAGATCCCGGACGAACCCCCACATTATGTTACGAACCCCGTGGCTTTTAAACAATGGGATGTGTGATTGAAAAACCAGAAACAGGTGGTGCAATGCAGAGGAATGTTCACTGATTGGTCCACCTTAGCAATCAGCAGACACCCCAACGACCACCAATCAGGAACATACAGGACACCTGTGATTAGGGCAGAAGGAGAGGAAAAACACAAAAAGACACAGGATACCTGTATCCGTAACAATCACCAAGCTGTAATGTTCCTGTTGTGCCGAGTACTGAGGATACGAAGAGGCAGGACGCAGACGCAGGAATCAACAATGTAAAGGTTTACTTAACACTGAGCAAGAGAACAACAAAGAGCGAGTACACGACATGACACTAACAATCACACACAACCCAACACTGAACAGTCCTGTCACGGTGTTAGAAATGGTGAGGTGTGGAATCAGGCGCAGAAGCAGATGTACAGTCCAACAAGACTTTACTAGCGAGTGCAAAATAATCCAAAAACGGCCAGAGGCCAACAGACGCACACAGGCGTCGAACACGAGCGCACAAACACAGGGCGCAAAAACTCTCCTCAACCGAGGAGGAAGTTAAATCGTAACTGGCGTACCGAAAACACGGGTAACGCACAAACACCTGACACGAAACAATTACACACAACACTACACTAACAACAAGGAAACTAAATAGGGTGCTTAATGAGACATAACACAAGACAGGTGTGGCTAACAGACAAAACTAATCAAACAGGAAACATGGAACATGCAACGGTGGCAGCTAGAATTCCGGAGACGACGAACGCCGAAACCTGCCCGAACAAGGGAGAGAGGCAGCCTCGGCCGAAACCGTGACAGTACCCCCCCCTTGACGCGCGGCTCCAGACGTGCGCCGACTCCGGCCTCGGGGACGACCCGGAGGACGTGGAGCAGGGCGCGTCGGATACCCCCGATGGAATTCCGTCAGGAGCGACGGGTCCAAAATGTCTCTCCTCGGCACCCAGCACCGCTCCTCCGGACCGTACCCCTCCCACTCCACTAGATACTGGAGACCCCCCATCCGACGTCTCGAATCCAAGATGGACCTCACGGAGTACGCCGGTGCCCCCTCGATGTCCAATGGGGGCGGGGGAGTCTCCCCTATCTCATTTTCTTGGAGCGGGCCCGCTACCACCGGCCTGAGAAGGGACACATGGAACGAGGGGTTAATACACTTATACTCCACAGGTAGCTGTAATCTATAACATACCTCGTTCAACCTTCTCAGGACTTTAAATGGCCCTACAAACCGCCGACCCAGCTTCCGACAGGGCAGGCGGAGGGGCAGGTTTCTGGTAGAGAGCCAGACTCGATCACCAGGTGCGTACACCGGTCCCTCACTGCGGTGGAGATCAGCGCTCGCCTTCTGACGTCGGAGGGCCCGCTGCAGGTGGACGTGTGCAGCGTTCCAAGTCTCCTCCGAGCGCCGCGCCCACTCATCCACCGCAGGAGCCTCGATCTGGCTCTGCTGCCAGGGTGCCAGAACCGGCTGGTAACCTAACACACATTGAAATGGAGTTAGGTTAGTGGAGGAATGGCGTAGGGAATTCTGGGCCATCTCGGCCCAGGGAACGTACCTTGACCACTCCTCCGGCCGGTCCTGGCAGTATGTTCTGAGAAATCCTACCCACATCCTGGTTTACGCGTTCCACCTGCCCATTACTCTCCGGGTGGTACCCCGAGGTGAGGCTCACCGAGACCCCCAACCGCTCCATAAACGCTCTCCAGACTCTGGAGGTGAATTGGGGACCCCGATCAGCCACAATGTCCTCGGGTACCCCGTAGTGCCGGAACACATGGGTGAACAGTGCCTCGGCAGTTTGTAGGGCAGTAGGAAGACCCGGCATGGGGAGCAAACGACAGGCCTTAGAGAACCGGTCCACAACGACCAGGATGGTAGTATTCCCTTGGGAGAGGGGAAGGTCTGTTATAAAGTCCACAGAGAGGTGGGACCATGGTCGTTGTGGAACGGGCAGGGGTAGCAACTTACCCCTAGGCAGATGTCTAGGCGCCTTACACTGGGCGCACACCGAGCAGGAGGAAACAGAAACCCTCACATCCCTTGCCAACGTGGGCCACCAGTACTTGGCACTAAGACAGTGCACTGTCCGGCCGATACCCGGATGTCCAGAGGAGGGTGACGTGTGAGCCCAATAGATCAATCGATCCCGAACCTCGAGCGGAACGTACTTCCGACCCTCTGGGCACTGTGGTGGACTAGGGTCGGTGCGTAACGCCCGCTCGAGTTCAGCATCGACCTCCCACACTACCGGTGCCACCAGACACGACTCAGGCAGTATGGGAGTGGGCTCCACGGACCTCTCCTCCGTGTCATACCGCCGAGACAGCGCATCTGCCTTACCATTCTGTGACCCAGGGATGTACGTGATCTTAAAAGTGAACCTGGTCAAGAACATACTCCATCTTGCCTGGCGAGGGTTCAGACTCCTCGCCGCCCGGATGTACTCCAGGTTACGGTGGTCCGTCAAAATGAGGAAAGGGTGTTGAGCCCCCTCAAGCCAGTGCCTCCACACCTTTAGAGCCTGTACCACGGCTAACAGCTCCCTGTCCCCTACGTCATAGTTCCGCTCCGCCGGACTGAGCTTCTTAGAATAAAAAGCACAGGGGCGGAGTTTAGGTGGCGCGCCAGACCGTTGTGAAAGCACGGCTCCTAAACCGGCCTCTGACGCGTCCACCTCTACCTGGAACGGCAAAGAGGGATCCGGATGCGCCAGCACTGGGGCCGAGGTAAACAGGTCCTTCAGCCTCCCAAACGCCCTGTCCGCCTCGGCCGACCACTGCAGACGCACCGGACCCCCCTTCAAAAGAGACGTGATGGGAGCTGCCACCTGTCCAAAACCCCGGATAAACCTCCTGTAGTAATTTGCAAACCCCAAAAACTGCTGCACCTCCTTCACAGTGGTTGGTGTTTGCCAATTACGCACGGCCGACACCCGGTCTACCTCCATCTTCACCCCTGACGCAGACAACTGATAACCCAAAAAGGAGACCGACTCCTGGAAAAACAGACACTTCTCTGCCTTCACATACAGGTCGTGCTCCACCAGCCTCCGCAACACTCTACGCACCAGGGCCACATGCTCGACTCGGGTAGGCGTGTACACGAGAATGTCATCAATGTACACAACCACCCCCTGCCCCTGCATGTCCCTGAAGATCTCATCCACGAATGATTGGAAAACTGACGGAGCGTTCATCAACCCGTATGGCATGACCAGATACTCGTAATGGCCCGAGGTGGTACTAAAGGCTGTCTTCCATTCATCACCCTCCCTGATGCGCACCAAGTTGTACGCGCTCCTGAGATCTAATTTAGTGAAGAAACGCGCCCCATGCAACGACTCAGTCATGGTCGCAATCAGCGGGAGTGGATAACTGTACTTCACCGTAATCTGATTGAGACCACGGTAATCGATGCACGGGCGCAAACCACCATCCTTTTTCTTCACAAAAAAGAAACTCGAGGACGCAGGGGAAGTGGAAGGCCGTATGTATCCTTGTCTCAGAGATTCGTCTATGTAAATCTCCATAGCTTTCTTCTCCTCCTGAGACAGAGGATACACATGGCTCCGTGGGAGCGCAGCTCCTGCCTGGAGGTCTATCGCACAATCTCCCTGCCTATGGGGTGGCAACCGCGTCGCCCTCGCCTTACTAAACGCAATAGCCAAATCCCCATACTCAGGGGGAACGTGCAATGCGGGCACCTGGTTTGGACTCTCCACCGAGGTAGCCCTCTACGGAAACGCCCAAACATCTACCCACACACTGAGCAGACCACTCCATCAGAGCCCTCTCCTGCCACGAAATAGCTGGGTTATGGGTACTCAACCAGGGCATGCCCAGCACCACCGGATACGCAGGAGAGTCAATCAGGAACAGCTGAATCATCTCCTGATGATCCCCCTGCGCACACATCCTAAGTGGCGCCGTGACCTCCTGATTACGCCCGTACCCAACGGACGACTATCTAGGGCATGAACGGGGAAAGGAACATCAACAGGAATAAGGGGAATCCCTAACGCTAAACAAAACTTTTTATCAATAAAATTCCCAGCCGCGCCTGAATCTACCAGCGCCTTATGCTGGGAATGAGGTGCTACCTGTGGAAAACGCACAGGCATCCAAAAATGGGCAACAGTGAGCTCTGGGTGAGTGGGGCGCCTACTCACCTGGAGGGAATCCCCAGTGCGGGACCTGTCGTCATCCTCCCTAGGAGGCCATCCCCAGCACCTAGCCGCGGTGTGTCCTCCCCGACCACAGTTGGTGCAGTGGATGGACCCCCCTAACCAACCGACTCCTCCTCTCTCTAGCGCCAGCGCCCCCGAGCTCCATAGGACACGGCTCGGAGGCGCTGGAGGGTGAAATGGACGGACCCCTCTCAGGACGTCCGCGGGTGGCCAATAGGTTATCCAGCCTGATGGACATGTCGACCAGCTGGTCGAAAGAGAGACTGGTGTCCCTACAAGCCAGCTCCCGACGGACGTCCTCTCGTAGGCTACATCTGTATAGATCGACGAGGGCCCGCTCATTCCACCCTGCATCTGCCGCTAGAGTACGGAATTCGAGAGCGAATTCTTGGGCACTCCTCCTCCCCTGCCGGAGGAAGACCAGACGCTCCCCCGCCGCTTTCCCCTCCGGGGGATGGTCAAACACCGCCCTGAAGCGGCGGGAGAACTCGTTGTAGGTGATAGTCTCGGCGTCGATCTTCCTCCACTCCGCGTTGGCCCATTCCAACGCCTTCCCGGACAGGCAGGAGATCAGGGCGGACACGCTCTCATGCCCCGAGGGTGCCGGGTGTACGGTGGCCAGGTACAGCTCCACCTGGAGGAGGAATCCCTGACACCCAGCCGCGGTTCCGTCGTAGGCCCTCGGGAGAGAGAGTCGGATTCCTCGGGGTTCTGGCGCTGGAATGGGCGGACTGGCCGATGGTGCTGGCAGGGAGGGAGGTGATGGAGGCGCTCCCCAGCCTCGGAGCGTGGTGATCACCTCCTGCAGGGCGGTCCCCATCTGCTGTATCTGGTCCTGTTGTTCCCGAACCTGGACCTCCAGTCTCGTCGGGGCTGCTTCGGCTCCTGCTGATTCCATGTCAAGGTGTGTAATTCTGTCACGGTGTTAGAAATGGCGAGGTGTGGAATCAGGCGCAGAAGCAGATGTACAGTCCAACAAGACTTTACTAGCGAGTGCAAAATAATCCAAAAACGGCCAGAGGCCAACAGACGCACACAGGCGTCGAACACGAGCGCACAAACACAGGGCGCAAAAACTCTCCTCAACCGAGGAGGAAGTTAAATCGTAACTGGCGTACCGAAAACACGGGTAACGCACAAACACCTGACACGAAACAATTACACACAACACTACACTAACAACAAGGAAACTAAATAGGGTGCTTAATGAGACATAACACAAGACAGGTGTGGCTAACAGACAAAACTAATCAAACAGGAAACATGGAACATGCAACGGTGGCAGCTAGAATTCCGGAGACGACGAACGCCGAAACCTGCCCGAACAAGGGAGAGAGGCAGCCTCGGCCGAAACCGTGACAAGTCCATGGCTATATAGGGGTGGTGATGAGATGATGAGGTGCAGGTGTGCTGGAGGTGATTAGGGTGCGTTGGGTTTCCATTCCGGTGTTGCCGAGGTGGTGCGCTCAGACCGGTGGCTCAATAGACCGGCGAATCAGAGCGCCGGAGGGGAGCAACGGGAGGAGACGTGACACCTGTAATCAGCCTGCTCTCACTGGAGCTGGAGCTTGGGGTAGAAACACAAATCTCACTCTCATTTTCTCTCTCTCTTTTTCTCTCTCATTTTCTTGTTCTCTCGCTCCCTCGTTCTCTTGTTCTTGTTCTCTCCCTCGTTCACGCTCTCTCCCTCTCTTTGTATCGCTCTCTTTTGCTCTCCATGTCGCCCCGAACCTGCCGAAGGACAATCTGCCACAGGCGTCCCAATGAGAGAGAGAGAGAAGCTAACGAGGAAAGGTAGAACAGGAAGAGATAGAGGAGAAACGAAAGAAGAAATAGAGATCAGAGTGCCACAGAGCCCGAGAGTTTCCTGAGAAACCTGGAAATTGAGAGAAAGAGACGGGTGAGAAAGAGAGGGAGTGAGAGGAGAGATAGTTAGGAAAGAGAGACGTGAGATTGAGGGTTGGCAGAGTTGTAGGTGTTAATCTTTGATGCCTTATGTGAGGTGCCGGTGGTGTGGTGTGGTCCATGAGCAGTAAGTTACAGACCTGGGGCCAGTGAACAGGCAGGCAGCCAGACGGAGAGAGAAATATCCAGGGTTATTCATGATTTAAGGTGCATGGGGCCTTCAGGACTCTGACAGGCTCTGACGCCAGCCAGGGTCTTTCAGCTCATTTCATCATAGATCCATGAAGCTGTAATGAGGCCTGAGAGGGCCTCCCTGAGCTGGGCCTCCTGGGGGGCTGTGGAGGTGAATCTGAGGGGTTATCAGCGGCCATGCCCCAACCCCCAGGCCACAGGAGTAAGGTGTGGGTGTAGGGGGGCTGCTCCAGGGTAGGTCTGGAGAACCCTCTATGTCCCGGGGCTGTGTGAAAAGGTCACCGAGCTATACGTGCAATCCCGCACAGTTGGGTGATCTAGATGTCGGGTGAGATTATTTTTCTACCGTAAACTCTGTTGAATTTCTTTTCATTGTTCCGATTAAGTACAGTCTGATAACTATAGAATTTCAAGGCCATTGCTTGTTCGCAGCACTGTAACCATAGCTTTGTGAAGCAATTCCATACCGGGGATTTTATCCCACTGACACATCTCAGCTCTATCTCCAAATCTATCTGGGGAAATAGTCCCCATCCCCAGCCCAGACACCCACCACGTGGCAGACAGGCAGCATGGGTGCTTCTATAATGAGACTACTGCCCGTGGGGATATGGGGGGGGGGGAGGGGTGAAAGAGGGGGGTTAGGGGCGTTAGACGACCTGTCTGTTCACCCCGACCATGCCCTTTGTACAGCGTTAATGATGGTCCTAATATGTTCTTATAACGCCATGCACACAGTGATTCATGGCTTTCATTAGCCCTTGTGCCAGGGTGTCTCTCTCCTCTCTCCTCTCTCTCTCCTCCTCTCCTTCATTCACTCCCTCCTTTTATTTTAATGATGGCCTGGAGACGATGGAGGTGGCACGCTTGACCCTTAATCATAGGAGAGTGGAGCGGGCACACACACACACTGGTGGTGGCGGCGCAGGGCGGGCGATGCTGAGCTACTGGAGAGGTGTTGGGAACTTTCGGGAGAGAGGGGGAGAGGGGGAGAGGGGGAGAGAGGGAGAGAGGAGGAGGGAGGGGGGAGAGAGGGAAGGAGGAGGGGGAGAGAGGGGGAAAGAGGGAAGCAGGAGGGGAGAGAGGTGGAGAAGGGAGGAGGGAGAGAGGGGGAGTGGGGCGGAGGGAGAGAGGGGGAGAGGGGAGGAGGGGGAGAGGGGGAGAGAGGAGGAGGGAGAGAGGGGAAGAGGGGAGGAGGGAGAGAGGGGGAGTGGGGAGGAGGAGGAGAGAGGGAAGGAGGAGGGGAGGGGGAGAGAGGGGCAGAGGGGAGGAGGGAGAGAGGGGGAGAGGGGAGGAGGGGGAGAGGGGCAGAGGGGAGGAGGGAGAGAGGGGGAGTGGGGGAGGAGGGGGGAGAGGGAAGGAGGAGGGGGAGGGGAGAGAGGGGCAGAGGGGGAGGAGGGAGAGAGGGGGAGAGGGAGGAGGGGAGAGGGGGAGAGGGAGGAGGGAGAGAGGGGGAGAGGGGAGGAGGGAGAGAGGGGGAGAGGGAGGAGGGAGAGAGGGGGAGAGGGGGAGGAGGGGAAGAGGGAGGGAGGGGGGAGAGAGGGGAGGGGGAGGAGGGAAGAGGAGGAGGGGGAGGGGGAGAGAGGGGCAGAGGGGAGGAGGGAGAGAGGGAAGGAGGAGGGGGAGGGGGAGAGAGGGGCAGAGGGGAGGAGGGAGAGAGGGAAGGAGGAGGGGGAGGGGGAGAGAGGGGAGGAGGAGGGGGAGGGGGAGAGAGGAGCAGAGGGGAGGAGGGAGAGAGGGAAGGAGGAGGGGGAGGGGGAGAGGGGAGGAGGGAGAGAGGGAAGGAAGAGGGGGAGAGAGGGAAGGAAGGTGGAAAAGAGGAGGAGAGGGGAGGAGGAGGGAAAGGAGGAGGGGTGCCCAGCTGGTATCTCTTCATAATCCTCCACTCCCTGGAGTTTGTTAAGCAAGAGAGCCCCATTCCCTAGAGGGGCTGCATATAGATGCTAATTCAATAGAGGCTATGCCTCTCACGTGCACAGGCACACACACGCAGGTATTCACAGGCACGTGCACACACACACGCGCACACACACACAGATATGCACAAACACACACACACACACTCGCTCTCACCCCTCTCATTAGTATCCATTCATCTCAGCAATATGTTCATCTAAGGCAGCTTGGGATGGTGTTAGCGCTCTCTGGGTGTGTGTGTGTGTATGTGTGTGTGTGTGTGTCAACACACTGAGAGCCGTATGTAGTTGGATCATGGTGGCTAGATAAATAAATGACAGACCCTGCTTGGGCTGCTTTCCTCTAAGAATTACACTTGTTTCCAAGTTGCCTCGCAGGTAGAGAGGTGGTGGTGGTGGTGGTGAGAGGTGGTGGTGGTGGTGAGAGGTGGTGGTGGTGGGAGCAGCACTGTGTAACACGGCTGTAGCCATGTCTCGTGTTGTGTTGTTTTACGGCGCCGCGGATAATTTGAATAATTCACTGTGCGATGTGATCACATGAAGCGCCTCTCGTGTCCCTGTTTAAAAATGTAGCCAGGGCCATGTTAGCTAGCCCCCTGGCCCTCCCCATCGGCCACACACACACAGATGCACACACATAGGCACGTGCACAAAGAGACACACACACCTACACACACACACACACACACACACCCCTCTGGTCCAGATGAGCCCCGGTCATAAACAGCAGATGTTTACCCGACCAGGTTCCATGTACATTTGCCATCCATCAAGGACCTTTTTCTCTCTCTCTCTCTCTCTCTCTCTCTCTCTCTCTCTCTCTCTCTCTCTCTCTCTCTCTCTCTCTCTCTCTCTCTCTCTCTCTCTCTCTCTCTCTCTCTCTCTCTCTCTCTCTCTCTCTCTCTCTCTCTCTCTCTCTCTCTCTCTCTCTCTATTCAATTCATTTCAATTTGCTTTATTGGCATGATGTAACAATGTACATATTACCAAAGCTTGCTTTGGATATTTACACTATTAACATAATTAAAATAATAATCATCAATATTGTCAACAAGACAACAGTAACAACAATAGCCAAGGGTCAAAATAACCATTGAACAATAACAATATAGAGGACATGTGCAGGTTGGTTGGTCTGTCAGACACTGTCCCTCATCTTATGGCAGGCAGCAATGTAGTGCGCTGCCAACCCACAGCTCTCTGCGTCCTCCCCCAACAGGACGGGTAGCCTATTCTCATCAGAGAGGTCTTTGAAACCTTGAAAAATGGTTTCAAATTTTGGGAAATGACACTCTCTAATTGTTTTATATTTTTGACATTTTGTCAGGAAATGCAGCTCTGTCTCAGGTTCTGCTGTTGTGCAGTGGTTGCACAGCCTTTCCTCTACAGGGAGCCAGGTTTTCCTGTGTCTACTCTTCTCAATGGCAAGGCTGTGCTCACTGAGACTGTACTTTGTCTCTCTCTCTCTCTCTCTCTCTCTCTCTCTCTCTCTCTCTCTCTCTCTCTCTCTCTCTCTCTCTCTCTCTCGCTCTCTCTCTCTTTCTTTCTCTCTTTCTCTCTCTCGCTCGCTCTCTCTCTCTTTCTCTCTGTCTCTGTCTCTCTCTCTCTCTCTCTCTCTCTCTCTCTCTGTCTGTCTGTCTGTCTGTCTGTCTGTCTGTCTGTCTGTCTTTCTCTCTCTCTCTCTGTCTCGCTCTTTCTCTCGCTTTCTCTCTCTCTCCTCTTTCTTTTGGGCTCCGTTCAACCATCCGACTCGTCAAGATTTGTTTTCTTCGTTCGCTGCCGTACGAGAGACAGATTACAGACTAATCCCCTGCAATTTGGGCCGGAGCCTTTGCCGCCTTTTGTCCGTGCAGCACGGCGATCGGACAGCCACTCTGCTGGGCTCCCATTAGCTGGAGATCAGGAGGTTAAACCGACCACATGATTGAGGAGTAGTGGGCGACTGGACGCTTGGTGGGAGGCAGCCATGTTTGGAAAAATGATGAGACGGCCCTAGAATAAACAGAGAGTCTGTGGACAGTTGGGGTGGCTTCTCTGTGTGGGAGTGTTTAAGGGTGAGGGTTCCTGGAAAGAGGGAGGGAGGAAGGAGAAGGAAGGTGAGGAGGAGAGAAAAAGTCCATGCTGTTTAGACTGGGAGACCCTGTTGTTCTCTTCAGAACCTGCTGGCCAATCCTTTACCTCTCCTCTACCCCTCAGCTCTCAGGTCGAGTCCATGGAGATTCAAAGATACCATAGGACATGTCAAAATGTCACAAACATCTGGAAATTATGTGAATTGAAATGCCAGATCTTAGCAATGGGATCCAGGTCAAAGGTCCAACTCTTATCCACTGTCTATGGATAGAGTTAGTTAGAGAAGGTAGAGAAATAGATCACTCCACAATGATACAATAACACAAAATACTGATTGAGTGGAACACTAAAATTGGAGTTTTGAGACACTAAAAACAATCATGGTCAAACATGGTACAGGTGTCATCTATAATACAAGACATCATCTATACACATGTATGCATAAGTACAGTGGATAAAAGGATCATTAGAAATAAACGTCTACGTTGGAGGATAAGATGGCAGGCTTTGGCACATTGTTACCTGATAAAATGTCACATAAGTTCTTATTTTCATCAAGACCGTTAACATGTTCATTTTGTCTGGACAGCTGACAAAAAAGCTCATTCCTAATTGCGTTGTATAACACACAGTGAAACAAGGCATGTGCTTCAGTTTCAATGGAACCATCGTTACAAAAAGAACATACAGGTTTATTTAGGGGAGTGGTTGTGTATCGACCAGTCTCAATAGTGAGAGGGGCCACTTTAGCAAAAGAGCTTCGATATTTCTTCAATATTGCTTGGATATGTCCACGTTGTTGTTAATGCTTTAGTCATGTCAAAGTATCACTATTGAGCTGTTACCACCTCGAAGTGGTATAATACCATCACAATCAAAGCAGTCTCCCTGTGTCGCGCTGCCACAACACAGTTTATCAATCATATGCTTTTCTATACATGACCTTCTCCTCCATTCCAGACCTGTCAACCTCCTTTACACTCACAGGGCCACAGAGGGACGTGAAGGGCCTCCTCTCTTCTCCTCTTACACCCATTGATCATCTGAGCCTGATGGCATGTTACATTAAAAGGCCAGGCTCTTGTCCATCTGCCACCATTATTCATCCTTATCTCCCCATGAATAGTAACTCTCAGGGGGGGAGAGTGCAATAATCTAGTCCCAGGCTTCAGGCTCCAGGGAGGCCTTCCCAATGGATTATGGGTCTTCAGGCCCAGTAATGGAAGAAGTCGTCCTATGTATGAGGATTACCCAGAATCCCAAGTACCTCTCCCTCATAGAGAATGATAGAGGCCTCTAGTGGCCAAAAGGCAGTTTTAGCATGGGCAGTATCATTGAGGGCTTCCACCATTTTAATGTATTCAAATGGGTGGAACTTCTAACTTTATTGGCTGATCCCTCCTGATGACCCTGTTGGAGTCATGTCCCCCCATGAGGAGGCATCAGCCAATCGTGAAGAAGAAAATGAAATAGTTCAAAATGGAGATTGCCTCAATGGCTCTGCCCGTGCGCTCACAGACGCAACTATATGGGAACTATATAGGCATGCTTGTTCTATCATTCTCTATGCTCTCCCTTTCCCTCTCCCATACTTCCTGAAACGTCATGTACAAACAGGAAACCAAACCTACTAAAGCCCATCTCTAGGTGTGTACATGTTTTCCCTTTTTCACAAACAGGAAAGACCACCAGAGACTTACAGTAATTTGTTTTCATGAAAACAGTCTGCGTAACAGTAACTCCTTCACCGCAACGATCAAACATAACCACCATCTCCCCTCTAACTTCATACAGGAAGAGCTTTGATATAGCGTCAGTTAGTTAGTTACCTCAGCCCTGAGTTCAAAGCATTGCAGTCCTAAAGAACAACCCTTGTACACAAAGACAAGCTTATGGTAATGTTACCTCTCTCTCTCTCTCCAGATGCTATCTAGCGCTGAACGATACAGTTTCAAGTAGAGCTAGCCCCCGAGCCACACACACAATAAGCATTTAGATAAACCTTTGTACCTCTGCTTGCCTATAGGGCCCATCATCAGGTTTTTGCAGAGCCTCACAAGCACGCACGCACGCACGCACGCACACACACAACCACACACACACACACACACACAAACACACACACACACACACACACTGTAAATCAATATAGACTGCTAGCACCATGCGCTAATGAAGTTTAGCCAAAGCTTTTTTAATGAAGTTTCTTTCATATTTAAAAGTAAGACGGAGGGAAATGGATGAGCTTTATCCCATTTCTTATTTAGTATCTACATTTGAACAGAAAGCGGGGCTGGCTGTATGTTGCGTCACGTGTGTGGTTACATTTCGCTTATTGAACGTTATCTAGTGTTGCCTCATGAGGAGTTAAAGGCTGATATGTGTGTGTTCATGTGTGTGTATAACGTGCGTCTGGAGGCTGTTCATGTGTTTTAAAGACCGACGACAATGTTTGGAATCATTTTTGTATGTTTCACTTTTCATAATCATCTCATAGAGAGTAGTGTATCTTGTTGTGTATTTTAAAAATGTAACATAAACGCAACCATGCTGTAATATATCAAATGTGTGAATTTTTTTATACTGCTATAATACTTTATATGTCAGGTATACAGGAGGTTGGTGGCACCTTAATTAGGGAGGATGAGCTCTTGGTAATGGCTGGAGCGGAATCAGTGGAATGGTATCAAATACATCAAACACATGGTTTGATGCCATTCCATTTGCTCCGTTCCAGCCATTATTATGAGCCGTCCCCTCAGCAGCCTCCACTGGTCAGGTATCTTTGACATATTGTGCCGTCACCCATGCTGCACCATGTGCTCCACCCATGCTGCACCATGTGCTCCACCCATGCTGCACCATGTGCTCCACCCATGCTGCACCATGTGCTCCACCCATGCTGCACCATGTGCTCCACCCATGCTGCACCATGTGCTCCACCCATGCTGCACCATGCCAGTTTAGGTTATGATGACTGTTTGCAGCTCTATCACAGCTGGGAATGCCTCCAAGGCAACATGCAGCTATTCTTCACAAGTTAAGTGTTTCTCTCTCTTTATCCACACCTCTCCCTCTCTACCTCCCCCTCACGCTCTCTCTCTCTACCTCTCTCTGATCCACTGTATATTTTAATCTCTCTGCTGCAGCAGGTACACACCAGAAAATAAACACTCTTTAATCCATGTTTATGTTGTTGCTGTTCTTCCTTTCTATCAGACACACAGAACCGTACAGTCTTGCGTCTATTTGTCAGAAGGCAAAATTACAACAGAAAAAAAGGCTGAAGACGTGTTTGTTTTTTAACCAAAACTGTTTAACATTAGAGTGAACCGTTGATATGGCCTCCAGATATGCCTTTCTTTGTTTATGATTTCATTTAGATAAACAGCTTGACGGCAGCCTGTACAAGCTCTGACATGTTTTTCTAAGGTATGTTGTAGACCCTCTTCTCATTCTAATACGGTCTTTGATATAATGCTCTTATGGGGGATTCTCACCCAGACCAGGTAAAACATAAAAGAGTAAACTTTTATACAAACAGCTCTGATTTACCTAGGGGGCGTTTTGCGTTTGTTTGTTGGCTCTCAGTTTCTTGGGTTTTTCTGGGAAAGGAAGGTGTGTTTGACTTGTTTTTGGTTTTGTTTAGTTTTTTTCTCAAAAACTGAGATGATATTACAGAATATTCCAAGTGGGTTGGTTGATTGTATATCGCCATTTCATTTTCATAGGCGCCACCACCACCACCAACTCTCAACAGAAGTCTCAACAGAGAAGATGAACATAGTCTCAGAACGACTAACGTACAAGCAAATGGCCTCTCGCACAACTCCCTCGGAAACCAGAGCGATCGGGAAACTAAAGTAGAACAACCGCTCCGTTCCGTAAGGTACCCCCAATGTGACATCACAAACCGTGACAGGAAGAGCTACATTTGTATTTACACAATTTGCGACAAGTCTACTAAGCTGTAACAACGTTGCACTACCTGACCCCTTTTAATCGTCCCACGCTAACATTATTAAAAGCTAATCTACCTACTGCTAGTTTTTCTGGCAAAGTAATTACTAAGACCGGTCTCCCGTGCCCATTGGGGTGGGACGTGGGAATACTGGTGAAGATCTTTTGTGAGAAATTCCCCCCCTCTCGCTCCCTTGCCAGCTAAGTGTGCCACGCTTACAGCTACAGCAGCAGCTGCATTAGGAAGGGACTTAGCCTGCAGCAACACTAAAATGTGCATCAGAGAAAAACAGTTGTTTACTTTGTTTGAACCGCAGTATCTCACCCCTGGGAGACGGTTCACTTGAAGTTTCGCATCTTTCACTTTCTAAACTCGCGACAAAGACATGGATGAATAACAATGTCATTTTCCCACCTCCCTCTTCTTCTTTCACTCGATCTTTTCTTTTACCCCCCCATACCCCGTCCCCCCATCCCTCTCTCCTCTCCTCTCAAATTATTCATTGTGTCCGTTAAAGTTTCAGCATGCAGTAAATTGATGGTGACACACAAACCACATTATGTTTCTTCACTCCTTTTTAAAAAGTCAACCAACAGCAGCAGCAGCTCATCTCTCTTTAATTGTGGTGACAGTTGGAGACACCAGACACACACAGATGCATGAGAGGAGGAGAGAAAAGAGTGATGGAGAGAGTGGAGGTAGAGGAGGGGAGGAGGGCCAGGAGGGGAGAAAAGGGATGATGGAGAGAGAGAGGGTGGAGGAGTGATGGAGAGAGAGAGGGTGGAGGAGTGATGGAGAGAGAGAGAGTGGAGGAGTGCATTGTGTAACTAAGTTCAAGTGAAGAGGCAGGCAGTGCTCCTAAGTGACCTGGCTCGGCCTTTTGTTTTTCCCATAGTGCCACTAAAGACAAGCTAATGTGGAGGAACAGAGAGGTGCAAGCCCCGTGCCTAGTCCCTGCACACTACCTTAACGAAGAGCATTCCCTTTCCTCTAAACAGTCATGTCAACCTTTTGTAACGTCTACTTCCCTATGATACACATTAATTGTATTGCTCACTAAAACATATCTGTTCATAGGTTGAACCATCTTGGAATTCCAGATGCATTGTAACTTTCCCTGCGCCCAGTCACCTATACCACCTGATAAACCAAGATAAACCTCTAATGCAGGGGTGTCAAACATCCAGTAAGGGGGTTCCAATGTGGCCTGCGGGTGGTTTAAGTAAAAAACACAAATAGATATATATTTTTTTTTGGGGGGGACGAACTCAATATACTTTAAAATGACTAAAATCTCATCGAAACTGTGTAGAAATAATGGACCTACATTCATGTGTCCAGCTCGCTAATAATCACTTAAATGAACGCTAAGACAGTCTGGTAGCATCGGAAATTCCCAAAACCATTTTTTGCTAAATTTTGATGGCGAGGAAATACAACCAGTTTTCAATGCGGCCCTCCGGACATTATTGAAGACCGAATGTGGCCCCAGAGGGACAGAATGAGTTATACACCCCTGTTCTAATGCATTGCAGAAGATCCATCTCAAGACATTCGTTGATAGAAAAAGAACACCCATTCCACTGGATGACGAAATGGTGAAGTGTGATGTGTACGAATGTGGGATCTTGGTGATGTGTCCAAACCACACCCCCCATCAGTCTACTCTAGGGGGACTGTAGGACTGTAATGCCTCTAGATAAGGGCAACAAATGAATTATTGATTAGTGCAAATGCAAGTGTCGCTCCTGTCATTCCTGCTCAGGCTGTGTTTTAAGTGTCCAAGTCCTCCTTTCTGATCCAGTTGATTATTCTGTCTTAATGAACCTAGTCTATAGGGATACAGGGAGGCTGGAGTGTTATAGACTGGTCCTAGATCTGTTTTTACCAGTCTAGGAGTGTGCTAGGAGATAGAGGATACTGTAAGATAAAGCCTCAGGACTGTGGTTGCGGCTGGTTTGATGTTACTACACTCCTAGAAAAAAGGGTTCCAAAAGGGTTCTGCGGCTGTTCCCTTAGGAGAAACCTTTTTGGTTTCAGGTAGAACTCATTTGGGTTCCATATAGAACCTTCTGCGGAAAGAGTTCTACATGGAACCCAAAAGGGTTCTACCTGGAACCAAAAGGGTTCTAGCTGGAACCAAAATGGGTTCTTCAAAGGGTTCTCCTATGGGGACAGCCAAAGAACCCTTTTAGGTTCTAGATGGCACCTTTTTTTCGAAGAGTGTAGCCACCTCATTTCATTTAAAAACTCAAGGCTAAAGAGGGTAAGCAATATTTATGACACAAATCTTTCTTAGGATGAGGGTACAGGTTATTGTAATCCTCTTTCTCTGGCTTGTTCTGCTTCTCTGACATGCGATAGGGGCAGCAGTAAAGTGGCACCTTGCACCTGCGATCAGAAGCAGATGTCTGTGCTGCACATAGCCTCACCTTTCACTACACACCTCAGTGGAACCATGAGAGCCATTTGAACTAAGTATTCTTCTCTGTGGCCACTGAGCACAGTATCACTCTGACTTTGAAGATCATATATAACCCGAAGTGATGAGAGAGAAAGTGAAACATCTGTGTCATCAAACCCCAAACTTCTTGATTTGACTCAATGTTTTATAACAGTGTTTTGGGTTGAGATAAAATACTGTTAATGTGTCAGAATTAAGACAGCTTGTTTGCTTCTTCTTTCACGCGCACTCTTTCTCCATTTCCCTCCCGTGATGATGGGGGGATAAAGAGAGAGAGAGAAAAAAGAAGAGAAAAATTGAACATTTTTACCACGACACAGCAAGAGACAAACAGGGCCAGGAGATCAAAGCAGTACAAAATGTTGTGGAGTGTAGAGTCGTCGCGGTAACGTACTGGGGACGGGTCCATCTCACATCGCTGTCACTTCCTGCTCTTTCATCGCCGCGGTAACCCCACTCGAACAGGAAATAAATAACTCATATTTAATATCTATCAGCACATGTGATCGAGGACAGGAGGGAGAGCCCTGGAACGGAGAGCAGAGCATCTTGAGCGCCACCAGACTAAGCGAAGTGTTGAGTAGAGTGATTATTTTTGCTACCCTTGAGAAGGTCTTCTTTTTCAAAGTGGAACTAAAAGCATGAGAGACTTATTTCACTCCCCACTATAAGAAACGAGGGATGGAGGCAAGAACGGAGTGGGTGATTTTATGATTTTACTGGAAATGAAAGAGTGATAGAGTGGAGAATGAGAGAAACCCCACTTCTCCTCCATTTCTCCTTTTCTCTAGTTCCTGACATTTCAGCCTGTTCAGTTCAGGCTCATTTCCCACAGTAAGGCAGTGGTGCTGCTATGCTATATTTACAGCACAGAGCCCACAGCCAAAGCTAATGTTATGAGAATCCACTAGTGCCATCCACATTGTTTTACTTCCCCTAGCCTGTGGTGGAGAATAAATAAAGTTAGTGACTGCTGCTGCCTGATACAGTGCTACGGGATAACGTTGTTTCTTGGCAGCCGTCGCTTGAATTTGAAAGTACTCCTCTCCTGCCGGAGCGAGGGAAGGGGTGAGGGGCCCTGTCACTTTTGGTCGGGTAATGTTTGACAAACACATCATGGCGTCACGCTTGACAAGGGGAATGTGGCCGCGGCATGTGCATTAGAGGAGCTAGTCGCTCGCTCCCGGTAGCAGCCAGCAGCTAGGGACAGGTAGTAATGTAGTCCCAGAGAGGAGGACTCTCTCTCTCTCTCTCTCTCTCTCTCTCTCTCTCTCTCTCTCTCTCTCTCTCTCTCTCTCTCTCTCTCTCTCTCTCTCTTTCTCTCTTTCTCTCTCTCTCTCACTCTCCATCCTCATCTGCTTACAACTATGTACTTGTCTACAGGCACAAAGAGACCCCCCTTCCCTCCACCTCTCCATCCCTCCTCCACCCCTCTCCCTCCAGCCCTCTATCCCTCAACAGGAATGACTTTAGTCAGAGGAAAGAATCAATTTACAATGTGTGCTTTATACCATCTCCTTGACAATGCAGCCAGTGGATTAGAGACATTTCATGATTAATATTTCATAACCATCTACTTCTCCTTCTGCGGGCTCCGAGTCCTGCCCGGCGAAACGAACAGCATGCACCAAGTGTCTGTTCGGATGTCATCAGAGAGAGAGAGATACGAGAGAGAGAGATACGAGAGATACGAGAGAGAGAGAGAGAGAGAGAGACAGAGACAGAGACAGAGACAGAGACAGAGAGAGAGGAGCAGCGGGTCCTTCGTAAAAAATAAAAAAGAGAAGTAGGAAGAGTGACACATGATCGTCGGAGTGGTGCATTAAAATGTATCTGCGAGTCAGCGGCTGCCATGATAGCTGGCATAAACTTCTCTTTGAAAGGCGCTCTCTCTCTCTCTCTCTCTCTCTCTCGTCACTTCACTTGTCCTCAGCCATTCTCTGCTTCCCTCAGAACCAAGACATCTACCCTCTCTGTCCTCATCAATTCTTCACCGCTATTTTGATGTTTATTTCCATAATTTGCATAACCTCTCTCTCTCTCTCGTCTGTTCTTTTTTTCACCCCTCCTCTTTAGTTGGAACGGAGCTGCCTTTCCTCTTTTCCTTAACTTTAAAAACGCTACTCTAAAATTAATGCAAAGGAAATATATTAATATCTAAAGTTGGCATGATGTTGTTGTACATTATTCCCTTTGAAAAGCGATTTTGTTCTTACTTTAAGGGCACTCAGACAGATCAGAAAAGGCTAACTCACACACTCGGGTTAACAAACACACACCCATCTCCATCTTCTCGGGCCTAGCCATCGCTCCTAGCTGTCAGTCTGTCTGTCTGTCTGTCTGCACCACGGCGGAACATGGCGAGACACAGGTGACACATGCGGAACACCAACTTTCTGGGAAGGAGAGGAATGACGTTCCCTTCTATGGGTTTCTTTAACATGTTTCTATGTCAGTGTGGTGCTGCCTTTATAGCTTGTTTTCAGGTGGATCAGTCCTGCTCTCATCTACACTACTCACTAATCAAGACAAACTGTTGAAAGGAACTTTGCACTACATGTTTCCCCATTTGGAAACGAGCTGAGCAGGTAACACCATAGTGACAACAAAAGCTTTCATTGAGTTCGGTGATAAAGCCCTCGTATAAATATAGTATAGGTTCTGACTCAGAAAGCACGCAAGAAAAATGTGCCTTCAATTCTACGTTTCTCATACTATCTGATCACTGAAAGATTGAAGGGTGCCAATGCCCCTCAGTAAAAGCATGCTGAATAAACCATTTCTAGGCCTGTGCATGTTTTACCTCAGTTCTGAAGTGTTGGCAACACGGATGGGTTTTCCTCTTAGTCTTTTCATTCCTTTTATTCTACTTCAAAACTCACACGTCCCTCCCATTGTCCATTTGAAAGAGGAGAAGAGAGAGGGAGAGAATCCAGACGAGAGAGAGAGAGAGAAAGAGTCAATGCAAATGCCGCATGAAAAATATTAAAAATGTATCCCTGTTCCATTTATATTCAAGGTATGCATCACTCTCCATAAGCAGGGCCTGTCTCTTTAAATCAGAGGAACTGTCACTTCCCTGACTGTCTGTTTACAAAATAGGAGGTTGAAAATTAGACCTGGTCCCCGTGGACAACCTCCTTGTTCAAATCTAAATAATAAATAAATATTTGATAAATAATTTCGGAAGTTTTAATAATGTAAGACGTCAAAGAATTCACTTATAGTGTAGAAAGAAACGGGTGGATAAAAGTAAAAAGGATACTGCCTTAAGTACAATGGGTGTGGAGACGTAGACTGGAGAGTGATGTACAGTATACGTCCGGAAGAGAGAGGACATTACGGTTCAGTAGGCTTTGTTACCCCGTTGTCACCCCATAGAGGCTTGTCATATTGGGGGCAGTTGAGGCTGCATGGTGAGTGGGAGATGGAAGAAGAGATAATGGACAGATAATGCCCCGGTCTGGAGGGACAGCCAGGAGGAGGATCAGCTCAAACATTAGCCCAGCTATGTGAGGGTCTACCTGGGGGGAACAGGTTAGCTTGCATGGGGGGGTATGGATGTTGGACCCAGTTAGGGCCTCTGTTAACTGGCTGATCATGGGCACCATGTAGAGAGACAGATATGATTATGAATGGGGAATTATAAAACGCTCACGCCATGTGCCAAAGCTAGATGTAATTAGCCTTAATTGGCTAATTGGGCTAGATTGGAGGATGGCACAAGATAAACGGCTCTGCTCTCTTCAATGTAGAAATTACAGTAGCTTCAAGTCAAGTCTACAGCTATCATGTGGAGTCTTTTTCGCAGTGCTTCTAAGAGTACATGTGCACACCAGTGGAGGCTGCTGAGGGGAGGACGGCTCATAATAATGTCTGGGATGGAGTATAATGGCTGGAATGGAGTGATTTTTTTTTTTTTTTTACATTTTTACATTTGAGTCATTTAGCAGACGCTCTTATCCAGAGCGACTTACTGGTATCAAACGTATGAAAACCATATGTTTGATACCATTCCATTCACTCCATTCCAGACATTATTATGAGCCGTCCTCCCCTCATCAGCCTCCACTGGTCCACATGATCTTCAGTCCCTCGACTGACTGTGGCAAAACATACTGCACTCGGTCTCACACCAACCCATATGACTGTATTGTTACGGCTCCCTCCAACATATACAGTAGCTGATGTGCTTCTCTCTGTAGCCAATAACCCAACTATGGAACACCTCGTTAACTCTTCTAGCAGCTAACACACTGGGCTTATTTATACCTGGGAGATGAAATGTCAGGTCTCAGGCCTTCCTAACTTCCTTCCTTCCTCCCTCCCTCCCATCCTCCCTCCCTCTCTCTCTCTCTCTCTCTCTCTCTCTCTCTCTCTCTCTCTCTCTCTTTCTTTCTTTCTTTCTTTCTTTCTTTCTTTCTTTCTTTCTTTCTTTCTTTCTCCCTCCCTCCCTCCCTCCCTCCCTCCCTCCCTCCCTCCCTCCCTCCCTCCCTCCCTCTTTCTCTCTCTCTCTCTCTCTCTCTCTCTCTCTCTCTCTCTCTCTCTCTCTCTCTCTCTCTCTCTCTCTCTTTCTTTCTTTCTTTCTTTCTTCCTCCCTTTCTTTCTTCCTTCTCTCCCAGTCCACTCCAGTGTGAGACATCTAACTGAGTGAAACAAAAGAACAGGCGTTAGTTTCCCCACTCCACTGACTCCCAATGAGAGCTGCAGACAAAGAGAGCTAACTCCTTCCTGGCTAATAACACCATCTAGAATTCACATCCTCCAAATAGGTTAATGTGCTCTTGCCCAGAGGGCCCTATATACCTTGGCAGAGAAACTCTCTTTAGCTCAGGTTCCATTAAGCAAGAACACCAGCGCGTATTAGCCGCTTCGGTGTGTATGAGAAGTCCAAGTGTGTGTGTGTGTGTGTGTGTGTGTGTGTGTGTGTGTGTCTCTGTGTGTGTGTGTGTGTGTCTCTGTGTGTGTGTGTGTGTGTGTGTGTGTGTGTGTGTGTGTGTGTGTGTGTGTGTGTGTGTGTGTGTGTGTGTGTGTGTGTGTGTGTGTGTGTGTGTGTGTGTGTGTGTGTGTGTGTGTGTGTGCGTGCGTGCGTGTGTGTGTGTGTTGTTACTACCTGGAGTGATCCTGTCCCTGGTTTTAAATGTTATGAGAGAACAATGTCTTGGCCCCTGACAGGTTGTTAAAGACAGTGCTGTGTTGAGGTCACTCCTCAGGTGACGTGCATTAGCACTCTGTTCAAACCCCAAAGACACACACTCACACACGTCCACACTCACATGCAGTAGAGTTTGGGCATTGTCATAGTGTAAATCAAAATGACAAGTGGTGTGTACACCATGCAGGTGATGATGTGTGAGAGAGCATCACACACATTGGGAAACGTACCCTGTGGAAGTTAACAGAGGCTCAGTCTTGAAACTTTTCCGAAGGCAAATCCTCCTCTATTTGTGAAACCAATATTTGTTTAGACTGCAGATTCCTAGAGTGTCTCTGTGTTTTTTTCAGAGCACAGTATATCTTGTTTATTAATAAAGAAAGCACACATGAGATTGCAAGGAGTACACTTGCCCCTACACTGCAAGCAGAGCAGAACATAGAAATGAAACAGTCATTGCTTCCTTACATACAGTGTAATAAATGTTATTCTTCTCTTCATTTAGAGAGAAAATATTCCCTGCTGGAGATCCTCTTAGTCCTGTTCTAGTTTTAGGGTCTGTTGTCTACTGCTCTTCTCCATCCTCCTCTCTTTCTCTTTCTCTCTTTCTCATCCTTTTCCCCTCTTTCTTCGTCTTGATTCTTCCTTTACTTTCCTCTCTTGTTCTCTCTCTCTTTCTATCTTTCTCTCTCTCTCTTTCTCTCTTTCTCTCTTTCTCTCTCTCTCTCTCTCTTTCTCTTTCTCTCTTTCTCTCTTTCTATCTTTCTCTCTATCTCTCTCTCTCTTTCTTTCTTTCTCTCTCTCTTTCTCTCTTTCTATCTTTCTCTCTCTCTCTTTCTATATTTCTCTCTCTCTTTCTATATTTCTCTCTCTCTTTCTCTCTCTTTCTCTCTCTTTCTTTCTTTCTCTCTTTCTCTCTCTTTCTCTGTTTCTATCGTTCTCTTGATTTTCTGATGACATGTGCCTCTGTGTTCTTCCAGGTTTATTTTTGCAGCACTTGAAATCGTTGACTCACTTCTACTGTATCTTAACAGTTGAATAATTGCCTTTAATAAGGTGTGTGATGCACAGTGGTGCATTTGAGAGCAATTGATATTGATGTATAGTTTGCTTGATGTATAGTTTGTATAGTTTTAGCCTTAGGGATGTTGAGAAAAGCAGAGGGTGTGTACCCTATAATATACGGGCGGCAGGTAGCTTAGTGGTGCCAGTAACCGAAAGGTCGCTGGTTCTAATCCCTGAGCCGACTAGGTGAAAAATCTGTCGATGTGCCCTTGAGCAAGGCACTTAACCATAAGTGCTCCTGTAAGTCGCTCTGGATAAGAGCGTCTGCTAAATGACTAAAATGTAAAGTAAATATAGCTGCTGTGACTTATGAAGCCAGAGGCCGTTTCTATATCATCATCTGAGTGTACCTCTGAGAGAGTAGCCTACCTAAGGGCTTAGCTCACTGCAATACTAGTAATTGTAGTTGACTTTTATGCATTGAATCACTCAATTGATATTGTGCATGGGTTACCAATGGATTATGATATAGTTTAATGTAAATGTCCACGTTTACATGCGCACATGTATTCCGTAAAGTAGCTTATATCTTCCATAAGGTCTTATTCGGGATAAGCTGTTTACGCGCACCTTTGATATTCTGCTCACGAGTATCACTGTATCCATGAATAAACAGAATATTCCTCATTTAAGTTCATATGGGTTAAATGGAATAGTAACTGAAATATGGACACTGACTATAGGTCTATAACCTCTCACATGTAGTAGTATAGTATTAACTCCTGCAGAATTATGCATTTCTTGCAGTAAAATGAAACAACAAATGTACATTTTGTCTCGGGAACAGGAATGGAGAAATAGGATTTCTTTCTTTCAGCATCTCTTGAGAAAATGCGAATGCACTTGTAATGTGTTATCTTTGATACTGTTATGCAAGCAGACAGTATTTCAACCACATAAAATATGCAGCCAAGACGAACTGAAGTCTTATCAGAGACGTGTTTGTGTTTAATAGTTTTTTCAGCTTTTCATTTCCTTAAAACCGGTCAAACTGATGACATTTGGAAATTTTGCACAGGACCAATCTTTACACTGTTTTGGAGTTATTGCATTTTCTTCCCGAAATAGACAACTTTACTGGTGTTAACTAGTAGATTACTAATGCATTAATTCTATCCATGTAAGACATTATTCTGGTGAGCACTACTTTATTTAGTCTTCTAGGGCAACAAGTTATGACAGAAGAGAAGCTGCATGTATCTAACTAGTTGACAAACAAATGGCCTACCAAATGTCGGGAATTATAATATGGTACACCAAATGTTTATAAGCAGAAACGTGTCTAAATTAGGGGTGAATGTAGCCAGTAGGCTATAGGGTCCTCCAGTGCAGAGTACCAGCAAAATAAATTATTATGGAATTATTATGGTGGATCGATCTACGCAGGTAGCCTACTTTTTCAAATGATTTGTTTAACAATCAGATTAAATCACCACACAGCACCCATGATATGCGAAACTGAGCCTGTGCAGATCGCAGAAAAACAACAGTAAACGGGATAAGATGTTTACATGCCACCGTATCCCGTCTAAGATCAGCACAGCCCAGGCATTTTACCCGGGTTTCTCATAACCTAGATACAAGATTTTTCGGGTTATTGTAAACGGGATATGTTTATATGCATCAACTCAAAAACAGAATACTTGAGTATCCCGAATAATAACGGGATATTGGTGTGCGTGTAAACGTGGTCACTGACTCATATGATAGGGTTATTATAGTCACTTTGTTATTTTATATTTTTTTAGTTATTCAGACTGTCTTTGCCATATCTACTACAACGTTTTTTTCTGAATACATTGTTTTGAGTTCCGATATTCTGAAGTATTTTACCAGTTTACATTTTAAATAATTTCAAATACATTTGTAAATATAGCCCATTGGTTTTAATAGGCCATTGAAAATTATTACAGATAAATTAGATGGGAAGATTATTCTGATACAATGTCCTCATAGCATCAGATCCAATTGACTAAGCTTTGGGTTTGTAGACATTTCTCTCTCTCCTTGCGCCAGTAGGGTGTTAGATGCTGAATGTACTGTGTATGCCTGACCCCTAGTGGATACGTAGAGAACTGCTACAAGTGGCACATGCCACCAATAATCACGGACTTCTCTCCCATCCTTTTTGGGAAGTTCGGCATAACTCAGAACAGCAGGAATAATGTATACAGCATCAATGCCAATGTTAAATATCTATTTATATTATAATGTTAGTTGTAGGCAAGAAGAATTCCTTTGAAATTAATTTAAAGTATCCGATTTGACAAAAGTAAGAACCCCGAAGCTTTTTATACCAGACAACCAACTACATTTCTTTCTATCTAAATACATCAAAACACAATCTTCAATTATGTATTATATTTTCCACTTCAGTCAATAAAAGATCCACAGACCCACAATTTAAATAACTTAGAATCCTCTGAACTGCAATAATCGCCTCTATCTTTGAAAACAATATCTCTTCCATTCAATATGTATTAGACGGATTACGTCTGAATAGTCCTAAGAGATGCAATGCATATATTTGATGAATTCTGTCGGAGGCGGCTGGACCAGCCAAATTGTGGACCAGCTAAGGAAGAGACAGTGAAACTAATTAAATGGATAAACGATGTATAGGGCCTCCTTAGAGCATGTCTAATTAATACTACTGAAGGGCATTGCCTCCAAGCCACCTGATCTGCTACAGGCAGCCCTGAAACAGCGGAACGCGCTCTGGAGAGAACTTGTTCTTGAGTGTGTGTGTAGTGTGTGTTTCTATGTACGTGCATGTGGACAGACTTTTTCATATGTGTATGTACCGCATGTGTGTGTGTGCAAAGGCATGTTTAGGCGTTTTCGACTATGTATAACTGTGTGATAGCCTTCAAGTGTGTCCATCTGTGAGTCTACCCTCATATGCACATTTGTTAGAACACTGCACCAGAGCAGTTTCACCCCCACACTCACCAACCCACCCAGGTGGCCCCTCTGGCTGCTGTGTTCTCCTTAGGAGGCCCTGTGCCCAGGGCCATGCCTGGGGCTGTCCTGTGGGGTGTCCCCAGCTCCAGGCCACTCTGGTGGGACTTTCCAACCCCAGCACAGGTCTCCTCCTGGGGCCTCAACCACCACACTCACCCCATCCTGGGCCTGAGGATGGATGGGTAGGGTGTGTAGGAGTTGGGGTTAAGGGGAGGCCATTCCTCCCCCCTCCTCCCCCCCTGTGACCTGTCTCAGTCTCCAAGTGGCCAGTTATGTTTAGACAGAGAGAGAGAGGCCTCCCAGGGAGCATGGGCTCACTGTGTGTTTACTTTACTGTGCCCTGGACCGGAACCAAACAGCCAGGCCTGGTAGATGAGAGGAGGGCAGGAGGAATGGGCAGGAGGAAGTGGGCAGGAGGAGAGGGGCAGGAGGAGAAGGGCAGGAGGAGGGGGCAGGAGTAGGGCAGGAGGAAGGGGGCAGGAGGAGAGCAGGAGGAAGGGGGCGGGAGGGGGGCAGGAGGAAGGGGGCAGGAACAGGAGGGAAGGAGGAGAAGGGCAGGAGGAGGGGGACAGGAGGAGGAGGGAAGGAGGAGGGGGGCAGGAGGAAGCCGGAGGAAGGGGGCAGGAGGAAGGGGGCAGGAGGAAGGGGCAGGAGGAGAGGGGCAGGAGGAAGAGGGCAGGAGGAAAGGGGGCAGGAGGAGGACAGGAGGAAGGGGGCAGGAGGAGGGGGGCAGGAGGGTGGCAGGAGGAAGGGGGCAGGAGGAAGGCAGGAGGAGGGGGCAGGAGGAAGGGGGCAGGAGGAAGGCAGGAGGAGGGGGGCAGGAGGAAGGCAGATGGAGGGGGGCAGGAGGAAGGGGAAGGAGGAAGGCAGGGGGGAAGGTTAACAGTATGTTTTATGTCTGGGTGGAACTTACTGGAAGGGTACAGTGTGTACATTACAGTCGACCAAACTCACAGGCTTTTCTTACAGTGATTGGCAACTTTCTAACTGCAGATATACTTAGAAATGTGATAATAATGTGTATATGATGATAATGGGATGATAATGTGATGATAATGCGATGATAATGGGTAAATATGAGTATGATGATAATGATCTCAATGCATATTAAGGATGACACTGAGAGACAACAAGTTGTGAAGCCAGGTATTTCTTTCTCATGTACTGACCTGTCCACACAGTGTAAACCTCAGCAGAATAAAGCATCAATGTCAGTGTGTCGCTTCGTGGAGAGGCCAGTACCACACATCACCACTAGAAGGCATGTAAGGGACTGAATGAGACACAACCCCAGGACTCTTAGGAGGCTGGTCAGGCCCTGCCAACTCGCCTGGCCTTGGCCATGCACCCAGGGAGGCATCATTTATTTCAGGAGCCTAGAACTATATGGCAGCTGTGAGAGACTGGGAGGGGGGAGAAGAGGGGGAGGAATGTAAGGTTACGCTAACTCCAGTGACACAAAAAGCATTGTCCTGATTTAACGGCTGTGAGATTGTGGTTCCGCCTCACCCCGGTCCAAGAAGCCAGCCACGCTTAATTAGGACACAAATACACACACTCTTTCTCTCACACATCTACCCCTCCTCCTCCTCCTCCTCCTCCTCTTCCCCGTGCCACCTCCTCACCACCTAAAAGATTATTCCTTCTGACTCAGTCATCGTGGGGGTTGAGTTTTGGTTGCCCAACACAACATATTCCATCACCCTCCCAGAGGCACAGGAGGCTGGGAAATTGTTACCAGGGGTTTTAACGTGAAGTTAACCATTTGATGAGTCACCATGTGTAAAGACTAACAACAGGCTGGTCGCTTGTGATTCATACTGTTTCTGTACATGGACAAGTTGTGATTCATTACAGAAACTTGTGATTCATACTGTTTCTATACATGGACAAGTTATGAACTAGAGGAAGAACCAGAAGAACAAAGTGGAATATAACATTCCCAAAACATACTGTAGTTATGTTCTGATGTCAACATTAGCATATCATTTAGAATATGCTCAATACATGACTTCATTCTAAATAGTATGCAGATGTTGATAGTGTGGAAGAGTTGTCTGTTGTTGAAGGTATGTACAGGTGAGGTTGTTCAGGTATGTAATTATACGCTCTCTCAGTATTAAACCCATAGTCAGTGTATTAATGAATGATGTTTTTGTCGATTTTTATGAATGATCTACTTAGATAGAAATACACTGTTTTTCTGTTAGATTAAAGTCTGCTGTATGATTTATTAAATACAATGTTTTCATTTCTGTCTGTGTCATTTTTTAAAATCTATAAACCAAGATGTTATGATTGAAATGTCTCTGTTAAATTATTTTGAATATTGATTGCGTTGTATTAATAATAATGTGAACAGAACTCGTTCACATGCAAATCCCGAGGCCTAGACAGACAACATTAATATATATATCAGACGGTAGTTGCCTTTCCTTTTGGTGTCGTGCTCAAATGAGCATTTCTCCCATTTGTTCTAGTTTCTAGTTCTCACAAAAAGCTATCGCTCATTCTCTATGTTTAACTACTGTGATATATGCAGTGTGAAATATAAAAATGAATATTTTACAAGTTCTTTTTTCAAAAATGAGTCTTTACACATAACCATGTACAAGCCAGCGCAAATATATGCAAAAGTGTTATCTTTAAGGAATTTATAGTACAGTTACATTGAAATATATACTTATCTATCTGAAATGCATATTCTTTTAAATTATTCATTGTGAGGCATTGTAGCACCCAGGTCTTGTAAATGTTTCATTCCTCCTCTGCTTCAAACAGTGGATCTTGTAAGTAAGGGGCCCAGTTTTGGGCAGTGGGAATTACTGCGGGCCGAGCTGACAGGTTTCTCAGTCTCCAGGCACCTCTTTCTTTTTCATTACAGCAGATGGAAGGAACAGATCCAGGTCAATTAAAATGGAACAAGAGGGTTAGTGTAGCTCAGCATGCATGCCAGTGACGCGAATAGTAACTGGTGGTAGTACCAACATTCACCACAAGATGGCAGAAGGGCCTTAGTTTTGAACAGAGTGGCCAGTCAACAACACAGCAATCAAGAGGTGAAGGACTTTGAATCATCCAAGTAATGGGACGTGTGGATGTATCTAGCTATAACCTCACTTGACAGTTTTAACTTGATGTCAAACTTACAAGCTAGCAATAGAGTGAGGCCCCTTACATTAATGTATTCAGATTATATAGCCTCGCAGTAGTCACTTCAATAAAGTGAGACGTTAAGTTGACGTCAGCATAGATTTCACAGCAGAGATATAATAGCTTTTAATGCATGATACCTAAAAGTCTCAGGCCCTTCACTTGTAGAGTGGTAGACAGTTTATAAAAGTCTATCAAGCAGCCTGGGCTGGGGGTGTTACCTGTGTCTGTGTGTTTCCTATAAAACTGGTGTCTCCTCTCCCTATTGGTCCATCCCTGGCAGATCCTTGTCCTCCAGTCTGACTCGGCCTGCGTCCCAAATGGCACCCTATTCCATTTATAGTGCACTACTTTGGACCAGGGCTTTTGAACATGGCCAATAGGGCTTTTGTCAAAAGTTGTGCACTATATAGGGACTAGGGTGACATTTGGGATGCGGCCAAGGTGACAGAGGGACCCAGCCACCCCTTCTCCACTTCTCTGACACTCGTTAAAGCTCTCAAAGTGACACACTAGTAAAAAAAAAACATAAGTGCCCAAACCTGGGGGTGTCACATTGAATTTAACAACCTCTTGTTTTAGTTTATTGGAATCATATCTTTATCTGATAGGCGCTTCTGCCTCCCTGCCTGGTGCACACATACACACACACACACACACACACACACACACACACACACACACATCCTCCCTTGCTGTTCCTGTAATAGCCAGGGACACAGGGAGAGAGTGGAGGGATGAGGGACCCAGCGTCGGCCCAGGTCTGAGAGCCTTTAATTGTGTTTATGACAGTGCCCTGCCTCTGGGACTGGCACGAGTCCAGAGAGCAAAATGTGTGTGTGTGTGTGTGTGTGTGTGTGTGTGTGTGTGTGGTGTGTGGCATGCTTGTGACCTCCTTGATGGCTGGAGATGGGCTGAAGTCATAACTCTTCTGTCTGGGTTTACCCTTGAGCAATATCACAGCTTCTCTCTGAGCTGCGCAGAGTGCACTGAGTCAGGCCGATGAGCTTCTCTCAGTGTCACACACTGGCACACATACACACACACACGCACATACACACACACACACACACACACACACACACACACACACACACACATACTCTAGCCTGCCTGTCCGCCCACTCAGACATACACTCACACACTCTCTCTCTCTCTCTCTCTCTCTCTCTCTCTCTCTCTCTCTCTCTCTCTCTCTCTCTCTCTCTCTCTCTCTCTCTCTCTCTCTCTCTCTCTCTCTCTCTCTCTCTCTCTCTCTCTCTTTCTCTCTCTCTCACACACACTCACACACACAGGCACTCTAAGGCATTGCATCATAATGTCTCTAAACAATAACATTTGTAAGTGACTCGACAGGACATTATACTGTTTATCATAGAGAAATATGTCATTTAAAAGTAATATATAAAGTAATTTATCCTATATTCAAATGAGGAAGAGGATGTTTATCTAAATTGCTCATGGCCTTGAAATGAAACCTTCAATGTTCTGTACAGTTCCATTAAACTACCACTATTCAACATGAAAGCAGTCAGATCGCTGAAGGGGAGTGTCATTTCATAATGATCTAAGACTCTGCTGGGTTCCAAAATTAGATCCTGAAAAGAACGCTTTGATAGAGAAAGTATAAGATGATCATAAAAAAAGAATGCTCAGATACTGAGAGTGAGTTTAACCTTCCATCTTGCCTCTCCCTCCACGTTGCAGGATGACATCACAAGATGTCACCAGTAGAGGTCAAGGGTCATCCAATGATTCCTGATCGCACAGCCAGTGTCACCACACAGCCGACACACTCACACACACTCACACACACTACACACACTACACTACACACTACACACACTGCACACACTCACACACACTACACACACTACACTACACTACACACACTACACACACTACACACAACACACACTACACACACTACAAACTACACACACTGCACACACTCACACACACTACACACACTACACACACTACACTACACTACACACACAACACACACACACTACACACATTACACACACTCACACACACTACACACACTACACACACTACACTACACTACACACACTACACACACTACACACACTACACTACACAGACTACACACACTGCACACACTCACACACACTACACACACTACACTACACACACTCACACACTACACACACTGCACACACTCACACACACTCACACACACTACACACACTACACTACACACACTACACACACTGCACACACTCACACACACACTACACACTCTACACACACTACACACACTACACACACACACTACACACACTCACACACACTCACACACACTACACACACTACACACACTGCACACACTCACACACACTACACACACTACACACACTAGACACACTACACACTCTACACACACTGCACACACTCACACACACTACACACACTACACTACACTACACACACTCACACACACTGCACACACTCACACACACTACACACACTACACACACTACACACACTCACACACACTACACACACTACACACACTTAAACACACTACACACACTACACACACTACACAACCTCACACACACACTACACACACTACACACACTCACACACACTACACACACTACACACACTACACACACTCAAACAAACACTACACACACACACACTCACACAAACTACACACACTCACACAAACTACACACACTACTCATCAGTAGAGATCAAGGGTCATCCAATGATACCTGATCGCACAGCCAGTGTCACCACACAGCCGACACACTCACACACACTCACACACACTACACACACTACACACACTACACACACACACTACACACACTACACACACTACACACACTACACACACTACACACCCTCACACACACTACACACACTACACACACTACACACACTACACACACTACACACACTGCACACACTCACACACACTACACACACTACACACACTACACACACACACTACACACACTACACACACTACACACACTACACACACTACACACACTCACACACACTACACACACTACACACACTACACACACTACACACACTACACCACACTACACACACTACACACACTACACACACAGCACACACTCACACACAATAGACACACTACACACACTACACACACACAGACTACACACACTACACACACGTAACACAAACACACACTACACAAACTACACACACTACACACACTCAAAAACACTACACACACTACACACACTACACAACCTCACACACACACTACACACACTACACACACTCACACACACTACACACACTACACGCACTACACACACTCACACACACACACTACACACACTACACACACTACACACACTACACACACTCAAACACACACTATACACACTCACACAAACTACACACACCACTCATCAGTAGAGGTCAAGGGTCATCCAATGATTCCTGATCGCACAGCCAGTGTCACCACACAGCCGACACACTCACACACACTCACACACACTACACACACTACACACACTGCACACACTACACACACTGCACATACAAACTACACACACACTCACATTACACACACTCACACACATTACACACACTACACACACTACACACACTACACACACTACACACACTACACACACTACACTACACACACTACACACACTACACTACACACACTACACACACTGCACACACTCACACACACTACACACACTACACACACTACACACACTACACACACTACACACACTACACACACTACACTACACACACTACACACACTACACTACACACACTACACACACTGCACACACTCACACACACTACACACACTACACACACTCACACACACTACACACACTACACACACTCACACACTACACACACTACACACACTACACACACATCACACACACTCACACACTACACACACATCACACACTCACACACTACACACTCTCACACACACACACACACACTACACACACTACACACACTCACACAAACTACACACACTCACACACACTACACACACTACACACACTACACACACACACACACTACACACACTACACTACACACACTACACTACACTACACACACTACACTACACACAATACACTACACTACACTACACACATTACACACACTCACTCACACACACTACACACACTACACACACTACACTACACACACTACACACACTACACTACACACACTACACACACTACACACACTACACACATTGCACACACTCACACACACTACACACACTACACACACTCACACACACTCACACACACTACACACACTACACTACACACACTACACACACTACACACACTGCACACACTCACACACACTACACACATTACACACACTACACACACACACTACACACACTCACACACACTACACACACTCAAACACCCTCACACAGACTACACACACTAGACACACTACACACACTACACACACTGCACACACTCACACACAATACACACACTACACACACTACACTACACTACACACACTACACACACAGACTACACACACGTCACACACACACTACACAAACTACACACACTACACACACTCAAACACACTACACACACTACACACACTACACAACCTCACACACACACTACACACACTACACACACTCACACACACTACACACACTCACACATTACACAACCTCACACACACACTACACACACTACACACACTCACACACACTACACACACTATACACACTACACTGCACTACACTACACACATTACACACACTACACACACACAGACTACACACACTACACACAGGTCACACACTGCACACACTCACACACACTACACACACTACACACACTACACATACACACTACACACACACACACATTACACAACCTCACACACACACTACACACACTCACACACACTACACACACTACACGCACTACACACACTCACACATACACACTACACACACTACACACACTCACACACACTACACACACTACACATACTACACACACTACACTACACTACACTACACACACTACACACACTACACTACACTACACACATTACACACACTACACACACACAGACTACACACACTACACACAGGTCACACACACAAACTACACAAACTACACACACTACACACACTACACAACCTCACACACACACTACACACACTACACACACTCACACACACTACACACACTACACGCACTACACACACTCACACACACACACTACACACACTACACACACTACACACACTACACACACTCAAACACACACTACACACACTCACACACACTACACACACCACTCATCAGTAGAGGTCAAGGGTCATCCAATGATTCCTGATCGCACAGCCAGTGTCACCACACAGCCGACACACTCACACACACTCACACACACTACACACACTCACACACACACACTACACACACTACACTACACTACACACTACACACACTACACTACACTACACACATTACACACACTACACACACACAGACTACACACACTACACACAGGTCACACACACACTACACAAACTACACACACTACACACTCTACACAACCTCACACACACACTACACACACTACACACACTCACACACACTACACACACTACACGCACTACACACACTCACACACACACACTACACACACTACACACACTCACACACACTACACACACTACACTACACTACACACACTACACACATTACACACACTACACACACACAGACTACACACACTACACACAGGTCACACACACACACTACACAAACTACACACACTACACACACTACACAACCTCACACACACACTACACACACTACACACACTCACACACACTACACACACTACACACACTACACACACTACACTACACTACACACACTACACATACTACACACACTACACTACACTACACACACTACACACACTACACACACTACACTACACACACTACACTACACTACACTACACACACTACACACACTACACACACACACACACTACACACACTGCACACACTATACTACACTACACACACTACACACACTACACACATACACACTACACACACTACACACACTCACACACACTACACACACTACACGCACTACACACACTCACACACTACACACACTACACACACTACACACACTACACTACACTACACACACTACACACACTACACACACTGCACACACTACACACACTACACACACTCACACAACACTACACACACTACACACACTACACACACTACACACACTACAGTACACTACACACACTACACACACTACACTACACACACTGCACACACTACACACACTACACACACTACACACACTACACTACACTACACACACTACGCACACTACACACACTACACTACACACACTACACTACACTACACACACTACACACACTACACACACACACACACTACACACTGCACACACTATACTACACTACACACACTACACACACTACACACATACACACTACACACACTACACACACTCACACACTACATTACACACACTACACACACTACATTACACACACTACACACACTCACACAAACTATACACACTACACACATTACACTACACTACACTACACACACTACACTACACACACTACACACACTACACTACACTACACACACTACACACACTACACACACACACACACTACACACACTGCACACACTACACACACATCACACCCACTCACACACTACACACATACACACTACACACACTCACACACACACACTACACACACTACACAAACTACACACACTACACACACTACATTACACACACTACACACACTCACACAAACTACACACACCTCACACACTACACTACACACACTACACACAACACTACACACACTACACTACACACACTACACACACTACACTACACACACTACACACACTACACACACTCACACACTACACACACTACACACACTACACACACATCACACACACTCACACACTACACACACTACACTACACACACTACACACACTACACACACTCACACACTACACACACTACACACACTACACACACATCACACACACTCACACACTACACACACTACACTACACACACTACACACACTACACTACACTCACTACACTACACTACACACACTACACACACTACACTACACTACACACACTACACTACACTACACACACTACACTACACTACACACACTACACACACTCACACACTACACACACTACACACACATCACACACACTCACACACTACACACACTCACACACACTACACTACACTTCACACACTACACACACTAGACTACACACACTACACTACACCAGACACACTACACTACACTACACACACTACACACACTACACACACTACACTTCACTACACACACTACACACACTACACACACTCACACACTACACACGCATCACACACACTCACACACTACACACACATCACACACACTCACACACTACACACACTCACACACCCTACACACACGTCACACACACACTCACACACACACTACACACACTCACACACTACACACACTACACACACTCACACACACACACACTACACACACTACACACACTACACACACTCACACAAACTACACACACTACACACACTCACACACACTACACACACTACATACACTACACACACTCACACACACTACACACACTTCACACACTACACTACACTACACACACTACACACACACACTACACTACACACACTACACTACACTACACTACACTACACTACACTACACACACTACACACACTACAAACACTCACACACACTACACACACTCACACAAACTAGACACACTACACACACTCACACACACTACACACACTCACACACTACACACACTACATTACACACTCTACACACACTCACACAAACTACACACACTACATACACTACACACACTACACACACTCACACACACTACATACACTACACTACACTACACTACACACACTACACTACACTACACTACACTACACTACACACACTACACACGCTACACACACTACACACACACTACACACACTCACACAAACTACACACACTACACACACTCACACACACTTCACACACTCACACACTACACACACTACATTACACACTCTACACACACTACACACACACTACACACACTACACACACTACACACACTACGGCCGTTTACTTAGAGTTGGGAAAGAACAACAAAAGACTCTCGCATCCATCAAACAATTTCATTACCATGTTGGGCGCTTGCCAGCGACACTCTGCATTACCTTTGGCGGCGGACAAATTGGCACTCGGAAGCGTGTTGTAATGGAGGCTAATTGCCTGAGAGCAGGGTTAGTTTGTGTTTCATGCAAATTGCGCAAATCTCCAAATGCAACTGGGAGAGACTGGTGGTGGACAGAACAGGAAGTATTGTACTGTTGTATCCCGAATGGAAAGAGGAGAGGAAGACAGGACCTACGTACTGTTTGACAACACTACGACCCCACTGTTACTCAAATGTACTTTTAAGTGGGGTTAGATTGTGTTTCATGCAAATCTCAGAATGCACAGTTAGGGAGACTGGTGGGGAACAGGACAGGACAGGACAAGACAGGACAAAACAGGATAGAAATCATTGTAATATGACACTAGCGTGATCAATGCAAAGAGGTAGGTGCACCTTAATTGAGGAGGACGGGCTAGTGGTAATGACTGGAGTGGAATCAGTGGAATGGTATCAAATACATCATACACATGGTTTCCAGGTGTTTGATGCTATTCCATTTGCGCCGTTCCGGCCCTTATTATGAGCCGTTCTCCCCTCCACTGATATAAATACACACAGTACTGATGCCGCTGTTACTCAGATGTACTTTTAAGACCTTCCCTTTAATTGTATTAACAGTGCAGGTGTGAAGGCCACTTTAGAGGGTGTGGGGGGACGTTAAATGGTGCTGCGCAGGGCGGTGCTCGGAGCAGCAGGAAGTGGGCCGGCCAGGTGCAGCTGTGCGACGCCTTAACAGACCCCCCCACCGCCAGGTGCCCAGTTCCGTGGGCATGGCATGGTGCAGCTTATTAACTCAGGCTCATTATGACAGACTAATGATGTCTAAGCACACATATGAGAGGTTTACGCTCACACATAGTAGCCTACACATGGTGTCTGACTAACCCTAACCCTACACATGGTGTCTGACTAACCCTAACCCTACACATGGTGTCTGACTAACCCTAACCCTACACATGGTGTCTGACTAACCCTAACCTTACACATGGTGTCTGACTAACCCTAACCCTACACATGGTGTCTGACTAACCCTAACCCTACACATGGTGTCTGACTAACCCTAACCCTACACATGGTGTCTGACTAACCCTAACCCTACACATGGTGTCTGACTAACCCTAACCTTACACATGGTGTCTGACTAACCATAACCCTACACATGGTGTCTGATTCTAACCCTAACCCTACACATAGTGTCTGACTAACCCTAACCCTACACATGGTGTCTGATTCTAACCCTAACCCTAGACATGGTGTCTGATTATAACCCTAACCCTACACATGGTGTCTGATTCTAACCCTAACCCTACACATGGTGTCTGATTCTAACCCTAACCCTACACATGGCCCAATGGTGTTTGACTCTCACCAGCATGGCAGTGGGCTACATATGTAGTGCAGTGTTTCCCAGATGGTGGGTCACAACTCAAGACATAGGCTTTGTTTAACGTTTGGCTCACAGCACAACACGGTTTGATTACCACCATATATGGACTAGTGGTGGTCTATGTACTGTAGGCCCTTTAGGGTTAACAACTGTGGGAGTATGTGTCAGTGTAGTGCATTGTGGGTATATGCCCCATGGCCCTTGGCCAGTGCATTGTGGGTATATGCCCCATGGCCCCATGGTCTTCTCCTGAAGGGTACCTTCTCTCCTCACCCTACTCACCCGGCCAGACCATTTTCACACTGCTGCCATTTGGGGCCAAGATAAATCACAGCGCCCCTGCCCTAGGGCTCGGAATAGCTCCTTTCAGATAAGAAGGTCAGAGGACACATTCCTGACCAAGGTTGACTGTGTGTATGGCTACGCTAGCTGGCCGGGCTAAATTAAGAGGCTCGGGGTGGCGGGATGATGGGTCCAGGGTCTCGGCCTCCGACTCAAACAGAATCAAAACACTACTGGAACTTGAGCTTGGTGTTGTGAAGAACTTCAGCTTGGTGTTGTGAAGAACTTCAGCTTGGTGTTCTGAAGAACTTGAGCTTGGTGTTCTGAAGAACTTGAGCTTGGTGTTGTGAAGAACTTCAGCTTGGTGTTGTGAAGAACTTGAGCTTGGTGTTCTGAAGAACTTGAGCTTGGTGTTGTGAAGAACTTCAGCTTGGTGTTGTGAAGAACTTCAGCTTGGTGTTCTGAAGAACTTGAGCTTGGTGTTTGCTTTTGGAGTGGACTTTCTCATGTAATAAATATTAAGGTTTAACATTGTGTTGAGAAAACATCTACAGTACCAGTCAAAAGATTGGACACACCTACTCATTCCAGGGTTTTTCTCTATTTTTACTATTTTCTACACTGAGTGGCGCAGTGGTCTAAGGCACTGCATCGCAGTGCTAACTGTGCATAGAATTAATGGCGGAGACTCTGGGCGCGCATTGGCCCAGCGTCGTCCAGGGTAGGGGAGGGAATGGCCGGAGGGATGTAGCTCAGTTGATAGAGCATGGCTTGACAGTTGTGGGTTCGATTCCCACGGGGGCCAGTATAAAAATATGTATTAGGCTCTGGATAAGAGCTCTCAAATGATAAATGTAAATGTAAATGTAAAACTATAAAATAACACATATGGAATCATGTAGTAACCAAAAAAGTGTTAAACAAATCAAAATATATTTTATATTTGAGATTCTTCAAATAGCCACCCTTTGCCTTGATGACAGCTTTGCACACTCTTGGCATTCTCTCAACCAGTTTCACCTGGAATGCTTTTCCAACAGTCTTGAAGGAGTTCCCACATATGCTGAGCACTTGTTGGCTGCTTTTCCTTCACTCTGCGGTCCGACTCATCCCAAACCATCTCAATTGGGTTGAGGTCGGGGGATTGTGGAGGCCAGGTCATGTGATGCAGCACTCCATCACTCTCCTTCTTGGTAAAATAGCCCTTACACAGCCTGGAGGTGTGTTGGGTCATAGTCCTGTTGAAAAACAGCATTGTCCTGTTGAAAAACAAATGATAGTCCCACTAAGCCCAAACCAGATGGGATGGCGTATCGCTGCAGAATGCTGTAGTAGCCATGCTGGTTAAGTGTGCCTTGAATTCTAAATAAACCACCAACAGTGTCACCAGCAAAGCACCCCCACACCATAACACCTCCTCCTCCATGCTTTACGATGGGAACCACATTTGCGGAGGTCATCCGTTCACCCACACGCGTCTCACAAAGACACAGCGGTTGGAACCAAAAATCTCAAATTTGGACTCCAGACCAAAGGACACATTTCCACCGGTCTAATGTCCATTGCTCGTGTTTCTTGGCCCAAGCAAGTCTCTTCTTCTTATTGGTGTCCTTTAGTAGTGGTTTCTTTGCAGCAATTCAACCATGAAGGCCTGATTCACACAGTCTCCTCTGAACAGTTGATGTTGAGATGTGTCTGTTACTTGAACTCTGTGAAGCATTTATTTGGGCTGCAATTTCTGAGGCTGGTAACTCTAGTGAACTTATCCTCTGCAGCAGAGGTAACTCTGAGAGCCAGCTTTATCATATCGCTTGATGGTTTCTGCGACTGCACTTGAAGAAACGTTCAAAGTTCGTTTCTCTTTGCTTATTTGAGCTGTTCTTGCCATAATATGGACTTGGTATTTGACCAAATAGGGCTATCTTCTGTATACCCCCCCTACCTTGTCACAACACAACTGATTGGCTCAAACGCATTAAGGAAATAAATTCCACAAATTAACTTTTAGGAAGGCACACCTGTTAATTGAAATGAATTCCAGGTGACTACCTCATGAAGCTGGTTGAGAGAATGCCAAGAGTGTGCAAAGCTGTCATCAAGGCAAAGGGTGGCTATTTTAATAAAATATATTTTGATATGTTTAACACTTTTTTGGTTACTACATGATTCCAAATGTGTTATTTCATAGTTCTGATATCTTCACTATTATTCTACAATGTAACAAATAGTAAAAATAAAGAAAAACCCTTGAATGAGTAGGTTTGTGCAAACGTTTGACTGGTAGTGTAAGTGTATTGCTAACACACTATGGCATTCTAAACCACCTTAATGTGTAAAACATTTACATGAACACTTGTATTTTATAAAGAAACAGCATGTTGGGAAGAGCATGGCAATCAGCAAGTATGGTTGACTAACACTAACACACTTTAAACAGCCTGTGTAATGACTGTATTTTCCCTGAACTTGGAAACTGGATCTGAGGTGTGTTTGTTCCAGGGTAACCTATAACCTCTGACCCTGGAGTGGAATGGGAGACGAGAGAGAGGCACCGTGTGGGAGGTGGCACCGTGTGTGTGGGGGGGTTATAGTGGTTAAGACGGGGGGGTTATAGTGGTTAAGACAGGTCAAGTTCACACAGGACAAAGCCCAGATCCCTTTTCCATGCCTTAGGTTTGTTTTTCACTACACACACTCTCTCTCTCACACACACACACACACACACATATTCTCACCTTGATGGTGTTGTCTGCGGTATTTAAATCATACATTATCAAAAAAAAACATGAAAAACACATGAAATGTGAAAAGCCAGAAACACCTCCTTGCCCAATTTGAGGACAGATATCCAGGCAGCACAACCTGAACCCAGCGATGCCAGGTTATCCTCATGGGCTTCTATGGTTGTCCTCATCTCTTTGATCCTGACGACAGACAGTGCTGCAGTGTGATCAGTCAGGGTCACGCTATCGCCCCCTCCTCTTTCCCTCTTTCCCTCATTCTTTCTTTCTCTCTCTCTCTCTCTCTCTCTCTCTCTCTCTCTCTCTCTCTCTCTCTCTCTCTCTCATGTAGTTATAGGCTTTGGCAGCTGGTGGTGCTGTAAGACTTTGACTCCTCTGATGGCTCCTCAGTAACAAGGTTAGTGTGGTAGAGAGTGTGACAGAGAGAGAGAGAGATTGTGTGTGTGTTACCGCTGCAGCATCTTTGGTCAACCCTGAGCACCCTTTGATGGGCAAGATGGACAGAATAGGTGTGTTTGATACAAAACCCCAATGCAGACCCACACTGACAGGATTTCATTCAACTCTTTATTCTAGGGGTTACAAAGGGAAATGTGCAGTTGCAAAAGGAGACTGCCTGAAATCAATACATACACACATATACTCCTAGACACACACTGCTAGGCACATGCACGCATTAGGGCAGTGTACGCGGAGTGTGTCTGAACAGTCCGGGCCAATAGCAGTACAATAGCATGAGGTGTGCCACCAGGTCATTACTGTGAACAGGATTAATTGGGCTTCCTGCGAGGCCGCACAGCCAGCAGCTCCGTTATGATTCCACTAGGTAAATATTTGCCTGCACTAACCTCGCTAGCTGCCATAATGATTATCTGTGTGTGTCTGTGTCAATGTGTGTGTGTGCGTGAGGGAAAGAGCGTGTGTGTGTGTCTGTCAGTATCAGTGTGTGTGCATGCATCAGTATGTGTATCAGTGTGGTCCGCAGCGAGCCCCCGTGTCTCTCCCCTCTCACTCGCTCCAGTCGCGGCTCGGCGGAGGGAGTTTGATCAATAACGCGTCCTTCATCCTCAAGTCAGACATGACCTTGGCAGCCTTTTGTCTCCTAGCAGAGGCCAGAGTGCGCATGTACAGGGTGGAAAACAAGGCCCTGCAAAGTCTCCCTCTCCCTCGGAACCCTCCCAACCAACCACCACAACAAGCAGATAGATCATTAGAATCCTAATGAATCATATATTTATTGCGTTCTTATCTTAGCATAATGAACTGACGTCGCGTTTGGTTTGAACTCATTTTCTAAATTACTAGTACAGATTACCTAAATGGGATAAACTTCCACATCTTTGCATACGTTATGCATGGTGTTTCAGGAGGTAGGCAGCAGGCGTCAACGATAAAGATACATTTTACATTTTAGTCATTTAGCAGACGCTCTTATCCAGAGCGACTTACAGTTAGTGAATACATATATTTTTGTTTTGTTTATACTGGCCCCCCCTGGCGTTGCAAACGCCATGCTCTATCAACTGAGCTACATCCCTGCCGGCCATTCCCTCCCCTACCCTGGACGACGCTGGGCCAATTGTGCGCCGCCCATGAGTCTCCCGGTCGCGGCCGGCTGCGACAGAGCCTGGATTCGAACCAGGATCTCTAGTGGCACAGTTAGCACTGCGATGCAGTGCCTTAGACCACTGCGCCACTCGGGAGTAGATACGACTTGTAGTAGTCCATCTTGTAGTTATGAGGGGTTCATGTGTTTGAGGATTAAAGAAACCGGTGTGCAAGTGTGTTGAAAAAGAGATACTTTGTGTGTGGGTAGTGAGAAATCCAATCACCTGCCACGCTAGACATTATAACACTAACAGGCTGTATCACATTCAGCAATCACACCTCCCATTAACCATCTATCCACTACCAGAGGCAAACGGGTAGCAACTGACGGATCTGTTTACATGTTAATAGAATCTGACATTGCCTGCAGGAGGGACCATTTGTAGACAGACAGGCATCACCGTTTTGTTCTTCCATAATGGCTGGTTTTGATTGGTAGTTGAGAAAACACCAGAAGCCAATTGGCCATTCTAACTCCACCCACACATTAAACCAATCATGATTAAGACTTATCACATACTGTGATGAACGTAGCCCTTCAGGTCAGTGTATCCTGTATAATCTGTCTCATAACATTGAAGGAGAATGAGCCATAAGTTACATTGTGAATGCATGCCTTGCGGTATCGTATGCCCAGTGCTTTATTGTCTCTTTGTGTTATTGGAAGCTGGCAGGGCTCAAGAGGCCACAGTGAATTACTAGATTGAAGCAAACTCTCCATCAGTATGGCATTAAGCATCGTCATCATAGAGGACTGACTGGAGAATATTATCAAGAAGAATCACATGTTCAACCAGCCTCTACAGGTCAGTAAGGAAAGTCTATTCCTTCAATATAAAATGAAAATACTTCAATACTCAAGTAGGGGAGTATACAGATGTAATATATACTGATACTTCAATATACAGTGGGGGAAAAAAGTATTTAGTCATCCACCAATTGTGCAAGTTCTCCCACTTAAAAAGATGAGGCCTGTAATTTTCATCATAGGTACACGTCAACTATGACAGACAAAATGAGGAAAAAAAATCCAGAAAATCACATTGTAGGATTTTTAATGAATTTATTTGCAAATTATGGTGGAAAATAAGTATTTGGTCAATAACAAAAGTTTCTCAATACTTCGTTATATACCCTTTGTTGGCAATGACACAGGTCAAACGTTTTCTGTAAGTCTTCACAAGGTTTTCACACACTGTTGCTGGTATTTTGGCCCATTCCTCCATGCAGATCTCCTCTAGAGCAGTGATGTTTTGGGGCTGTCGCTGGGCGACACGGACTTTCAACTCCCTCCAAAGATTTTCTATGGGTTTGAGATCTGGAGACTGGCTAGGCCACTCCAGGACCTTGAAATGCTTCTTACGAAGCCACTCCTTCGTTGCCCGGGCGGTGTGTTTGGGATCATTGTCATGCTGAAAGACCCAGCCACGTTTCATCTTCAATGCCCTTGCTGATGGAAGGAGGTTTTCACTCAAAATCTCACGATACATGGCCCCATTCATTCTTTCCTTTACACGGATCAGTCGTCCTGGTCCCTTTGCAGAAAAACAGCCCCAAAGCATGATGTTTCCACCCCCATGCTTCACAGTAGGTATGGTGTTCTTTGGATGCAACTCAGCATTCTTTGTCCTCCAAACACGACGAGTTGAGTTTTTACCAAAAAGTTCTATTTTGGTTTCATCTGACCATATGGCATTCTCCCAATCCTCTTCTGGATCATCCAAATGCACTCTAGCAAACTTCAGACGGGCCTGGACATGTACTGGCTTAAGCAGGGGGACACATCTGGCACTGCAGGATTTGAGTCCCTGACAGCATAGTGTGTTACTGATGGTAGGCTTTGTTACTTTGGTCCCAGCTCTCTGCAGGTCATTCACTAGGTCCCCCCGTGTGGTTCTGGGATTTTTGCTCACCGTTCTTGTGATCATTTTGACCCCACGGGGTGAGATCTTGCGTGGAGCCCCAGATCGAGGGAGATTATCAGTGGTCTTGTATGTCTTCCATTTCCTAATAATTGCTCCCACAGTTGATTTCTTCAAACCAAGCTGCTTACCTATTGCAGATTCAGTCTTCCCAGCCTGGTGCAGGTCTACAATTTTGTTTCTGGTGTCCTTTGACAGCTCTTTGGTCTTGGCCATAGTGGAGTTTGGAGTGTGACTGTTTGAGGTTGTGGACAGGTGTCTTTTATACTGATAACAAGTTCAAACAGGTGCCATTAATACAGGTAACGAGTGGAGGACAGAGGAGCCTCTTAAAGAAGAAGTTACAGGTCTGTGAGAGCCAGAAATCTTGCTTGTTTGTAGGTGACCAAATACTTATTTTCCACCATAATTTGCAAATAAATTCATTAAAAATCCTATAATGTGATTTTCTGGAGAAAAAATCTCAATTTGTCTGTCATAGTTGACGTGTACCTATAATGAAAATTACAGGCCTCTCTCATCTTTTTAAGTGGGAGAACTTGCACAATTGGTGGCTGACTAAATACTTTTTTTCCCCACTGTATGTGCATCTTTTACAATCATGTTAGGGTCATCATTAGATAAAATGTAGGTGGGGGAAAATAGAATCTATGAACAAAATTAAACTTCCAAAAACATTATTTATTGGATTGTTCTGTTTTTTACCAAAAACTAAAAACACACTTCAGCTGAGAGACATTAAACAAAAAACAAAACAAAACAATGTCATAAAACAATCAACTGGAACAACGTCAGGGATTTCAAAAACAAACAAAAACGGACAAATCCTCTGCATCACATCTTCCTCTTCTGGGTGCTGATGTATAACACTAAGGAAGGAAATAGAAAATAATTAGTACAGACAAGAAGTGAAAACTTAAGTGGCATGTAGAAACAAAACCAGATACTATTATGTGAGATATCAGGCTGACTTCCATAACAACTAAGAGGGTGAAGCGTGAGGCTAAACTTCTCGGCTGTTGTCAGCACCCATGCAGATGCGCAGATATTTTTTGCGAGTACAACGTCTTTCATCTTGATCATTTTACAATATCTACAGTTCATCCTGCTATTCGTGGCAACATATAAATCGCCAAGTCTCAGTTAATTACGTGTCATATCTGCCGTGTTCATGTGCTAGTCAGAACTAGGAAACTGACATTTCCGACTTGTTAACTGGTTGAAGCTATACACATGCCAGATTCAAGCAGTTAGCAAATTGGAAATGTCAGAGTTCCCTAGTTCTGACTAGCACGTGAACGCGGAAATGATCAAAAATAAGTAATTACTAAAATAAAATGGGAAGGAGGAATACACCATTCTCCATAGCTATTCAATATCATGTTGACGTCTACACAAGTGCCACCAAGTAGTTCGAAAAAACATTTCTGGTTCTGGAGCTCTTACCATTGTTTCCTCTCAGGAAGGCATCGCCATACTTGTTCTTCAGCTGGCCATTGACATACTCCTCTGTCTGCTCCACTGCAATGTTCATATAGCCATCCAGACAGGCTAGGACACCTACAGACAGGCACAAATGAATGTCAATGGCACAGACAGACACAGCCCATAGGCAATGCATCTTTAAACCTCAATCAGGCATAGAAGTAAAATGTATTCTGTCTGGAGTATAGCAACAAATGTAACAAACACATTACACACACTTTTACATTTGCTGCTACTCTGTTCTTTATTTTACTCTTATTATTATCTATCCTGATGCCTAGTCACTTTACCCTGCCTTCATGTACATATCTACTTCAAATACCTCCTACCTCTGCACATTGATCTGGTACTCCCTGTATATAGCTCTATTCTTGTATCATTCGTTTTTTTACTCTGCATTGTTGGGAAAGGCTCGTAAGCAAGCGTTTCACGGTAAAGTCTACACTAGTTGTATTTGGCGTATGTGACAAATAAAATTAAGATATAGGTTAACATGCAGAAATATCACACACCGGCCCACTAGGTGACGACATAAAAGTTGCAGTGTTTACCTCTGTAATCCACTCCAGAGTTGAGCTTGACCACCACTGGTCTGCCAATGATCTGCTTCAGAAAGTCACTGGGGGTCTGCTTTCTGAGACTCATGATTCTGCCTGGAAGAGGGACAGAGGAACAATAAGTATTTAGTATTTTGAATTATTCAAAACGCATAGGAAACGTTGCATCAGATCTGCATCTTACTAACAAGGAGAGGATGCTAGCTAGCTAGATGTATTAGCAGGATGCAAATTATGCTAAATGCATACTTGCAAGGTAGGAGGCTAACTAACTTGCTAATGAACAGGTAGCTAGCTAATCAGCAAAACAAAGCTAGCTAAGGGCTAATGTGGCTAACAGGCCTAGCTATTAGCTAGCCTGCTAAAATGGTACATTTAATCATCCTTAAGGACAAAAATGCGTATGCTAGTAGCATAATATTTCACGGTACTGAAAATATAATTATGTGTCGAATCGTTACTTACCTATGTTAGGTAAGACATCTACAGAATTAGCATTAGCTTGTTAGCAATCTAGCTACCCACCTGTACTTCACGTCTGTCGCTAGAACGATTTCTGTTGTGTTTTGGCTGTGAGAACAGCAGCCAATCAGCTGCTTTTACGGGCTCTGGTGTACAGTAGCCAATAAAGGACAAACATCTATCTTCAAAACCGCGTTTTGGATTTCTCACTATTCTTGAGGGTATCATATAAAAAATTGTTTTAACTCTCATAGCCAAAGTGGGTTTTAATAAAACAATTATATGAATAGGCGGATATTTGATTATATGTATGGGTGAGATAATGTGAAAGCTTTTATTAATTTGCATGCATTAAACATTGTCTACTAGGCCTTCTGTCTAATCTGCATAACAGTTCTTTATAATCAGCAATAAATTATTTCGAAATACAGGCTTAAAGTTTTTTTTAACTGTCATTTGAACACTTCATGGAGACACACTATTATTTAGATACATTATATATAGTCTAAATACCTGTATTTGCATTGCATTACCTTGTAATACTATGCACCATGATAATGACCGTCTGACATGCAGGGCATTACGCTTTCATTGCCACTTATAGCCACTTCATTAAAAATGCATGAGCATATTAGCTGCAACCACTAACCACTATTTGATTCATGCACATCCATTTTATCTCACCATCACCAATAGAATAATGCTAATCATAAGATGGTGCAATACACTCAGAATCACTCTAATGGAAGTGGAGGATTCCCATTCATGTCTTGATAATGTTTTCAGATCCCTGTGATTTTTTTCCTGTATAAGATACATTATCGCTCACCAAGATAAAGTATGTCATCTGATAACCCAGAGACGCTGAGGTGTGAGTCGTGACCCAAAAACCACACAGGTTTTGAGGTATATGAGAAATGAGTTTGGGAGAAGAAGGTGGGGAAAGGAGGAGGAGGAGAGAGCGTTGGGCTGTCTGTGTGTGTGTATATGTGTGTGTGTGTGTGTGTGTGTGTGTGTGTGTGTGTTGTGTGTATGTGTGTGTGTGTGTGTGTGTGTGTGTGTGTGTGTTTGTGTGTATGTGTGTGTGTGTGTGTGTGTGCATGTGAATGTGTATTGGGAGATAGGCAAAGAAACATTTACAGATGAGAAAAGAGCATGGGCTGTGTGTGTGTGTTCGGAGGGTGGGGGGGAGAAGAATGAACCAGTGAGAGGAGGAATCATAAAGTACTTGTAGCTTGGTCTAGACAGGTTTCTTGTTAGCGGGGCATGGCTAGCCCTGCAGAGGCTAGAGGTTAATTTGGTATCTGCTGCTGTGTTAAACTAAGGTCAGTGCTACAAGTCCTTAAGTCATAAACAAGAGCAGTTAAGAGCCTTGTATACACCTAGGCACAGGTTAATGAATATTCAATTAGCTGTTTTTTTTCTTCCCCCTGTTGCCGTCTTCGGTAATCGTGCGCTTGTGTATGAAGGGGATTTTGCCAGGGAAAAATAAATCTGACATCCCTTTTTACTGGCCTACCAAAGACAATAATGATCTGTGTCTTAGGACAAATTCTATGGGCAATTTAGAGATGTACAGTAGAGAGCGCCTTTAATTTGAATTGAAATGACAGTTGTGAATGTTATGTTATGTTACGGCTCCCGTGTGGCTAAGTTGGTAGAGCATGGCGCTTGCAACGCCAAGGTCGAGGGTTTATTTCCCACGGGGGACCAGTATGAAAATGTATGCATTCACTACTGTAAGTCGTTTTGGGTAAGAGCGTCTGCTAAAACTTCAATGTACGGTTGTCTCCCTCTCATTGTATTGGCACACATTCTTAACTATAATGGCTTGGAGCCATGAATTCAGCTTGTTAAATCATACTGAATTGAACTACATGGTCAACGGTCATGTAGAAACACTTGGGTTACATCGTCTTCTCCGTCACCATTGTATCTTGGTGGGAAATTTTCAAATATCACCTCCGGTGTGAACCCAACCTGACTGTGTACTCCCTCTGCCTTTGTGCGGAAAATCCTACCTTGGAATGACATGTCAGAGGGGTATCATCAGAAAAGGCATCCCAGCTTTATATATGTTTTAGCTATGTATTCATTCCAACTCTGTGCAGAATTTATACAGAAGGGAATGCTATCTGCTGAAAGGAAGAAGCCAAGACATATTCACATTCATTACAGTGACTTGCTGTGACCCAAGCTCCCTCCACATTGTGTATAAGAAGCTTAACCGATCACACTGACCATTATGGGGGGATATTGAACATTGAAAATGGCAACCGCTAATATAATAACTATGTGTTGTGGCCAGATGTGGCTTCTCTTTGCTCTGTCTGACCAGCCTAGTATCTATAACAACAGTGGTCGGCTCAAATGGACAGCCAGCGAGAGCAACAGTCGATTCTCAGACAAATCCCTCCCTCTCAACCTAGAGACCCCTAACCCCTAGAGGAAGGAACGCGAAATGGAAAGATTATGGTGGTGAGAGATGCTATTGTTGCTTAGGGGTTGGGGGTCGAGGGATGGAAAGAGAGAGAGGGGAGGTAGGGAGAGGTTGAAGGTGAGAGGAGGTGGGAAGAGGTGGGGGGCGGCCCTCCATCCTTCCATCCCTCTAGTGTCCGCAGGCAGGATGGATGGAAGGCGGAGGAAAGGAGGGGGGGCGGGGTGTAGAGCGTCTAGACTGAGTTGACCCTACCAGGCCAGGTTTTCTCTCCAGGTCAGGCTGGATATGGAGGGGGATAATGGAAAACCTCGAGGGAGTTTTCAAATGAAAAACAGATTGCCTGCTGGCGTGGTCTTGTTCTATCCCAATACAAATCCCTTACTGTGTGGAGGTAATAGCTTGGAAGTGATGGGCAACGGTCCCCCTTGATCAGAAAAGGACCATGGAAACCACAGCTGCCACCTTGACTATCTGCCTAGATACCTGGATGTCTTTAGTTTGGTGCTGGTATGGTGTGATGTTATGAAGGCCAGTTCCATTCACCGCTGATGCTCTTATGATTCCATCCAAGGTTTGCCTGTCTCTCCACAATAGGAGATATAACATTAGTTGTCACAACACTATTGATATACCATACATTGTCAAGTGTGAACTGGTGGATAAAAGATGAAAGTATTCCTAGAATGAATTTACAAGCCCCCGCCAGACAATATTAGATTACCTGCAGAAAGGTGCATAATATGCATGCTACAATACTTTTGTAGTTTATTCCTCCTTATTGTTTCCAGTCCAATGACACATCCGACTGACTTCCTCTTAATGAGTCAGCTGTGAGCCTTGACGGTTGACAGCGGTTCGCTGGCCCCCGAGGCCCTCCGGTGAGCCGGGCACGGTGCGAGGCGGGGGAGGTGGAGTGTAGTCACTCCCTGTAATTTGGGAGGAAATCCACCGAGACGCTCGGAGAGAGACAGACAGAGAGAGAGAGAGAGAGAGAGAGAGAGAGAGAGAGAGAGATGAAAGCCCCTTCTCTTTTTCCACAACCACCAAGCTCCAACCGCCGACAGCCAACCGGCTGCCTGAAAGAGAGGCTCAGAGAACCCAGCCTGCCTGGTTGGTGTCCCCCAGGGGTTAGTGCTTGGACCGGCTCAAATCAGCCTAGCCCTGGAGGCATGTTCTCTCCCTCAGGAGCAGTGGGACCACAGACAGCCATACAGTCAGTCACTCAGTCCGCCCCCATCCTCCACTGCATAGCAGCCCAGGAGCGGGCCAGCCAACACGGAGCTGGATCCCTTGGGATCCCCCTCTTAGTGGGAGAGTGCTCGCTGGAGCTTTACTCCGAGTGTCTGATTCAGTCTGACGCCCTCCCCTGTTTCTTATTTTACTCTGGCTATGACATTGATCTCTCCATTTGTGGCATCTTCTGAAGTGGTGGGAAGTAAATGAAAGCTGGTGCTATAGTTCTGTACCAAATAAAGTGTTACTACACCACAAAGTAAATAATTATGATAAAGAAAGATGGTGCTTCCTTATCTTTTAGTAATAATACTATGCTTCCAAGGACAATAATTGACACCAAGGGTTCCCCTATTTTACATAAAAAAAATTATAAGGTAACAATCAAGCAACAATTATGTAATAATCCACAGTATAGTTCAGATAATCTCAGATAGAAAACGACAGTATGAGATTTACAGTATCAATCCATCAATCAATCAAATTCATTTATAAAGCCCTTTCTACATCAGCAGATGTCACAAAGTGCTTATACAGAAACCCAGCCTAAAACCCCAAAGAGCAAGCGATGCAGATGTAGAAGCACAGTGGCTAGGAAAAACTCCCTATCATCATATGATCAGGTTGCCCATTTCACTAGAATGTGAGCTACCCGCATGACGCTAGTCGCCAGCCATGCAGCCGAGGTGTTGAAGAAAGAGAGTGGCAGGGGCTTTTGTCAGACCATCGCTAGACGGAGGGATGGTGAATGGATGGATGGTGCTTATACAAGGAGCCACTCCATCGGCAGGCCATAAATATGCATCGTGACATTTGGAACAAAGCCTTCTCATCCTGCTTTCATTATGAGCCCCTCTGCCTAGCTGCATCCCATAACATATTGCCATACTGTCACACCTTGTGTTTCATTGCCTATCTCTCTGTTCATCACCCTGGCAGAGTTACCTCTAGATGTTGACAGGTGATATGAAGATGGAGGAGTCACCCAACGCTCCGTGGATGAATGGACAATAGGGGGCAGCAATTTCGATATTGATATTGATTCACAACAAATTATTTGGGAGGTTGTACTTGGTGTTCTGTTTTCCTCTCGATGTGGTGACGACATGTGATGTAAACACGCTCGTTACTGATTATGAATTTACCTAAGAGTGGCATTTCAGAATCAAAAGAGGCTCTGTACATATCAGAGTTTGTATTTGTGGATGGTTGACTGTATAGTTAATGGGATCAACACAGTGTAGTCAGATAGAGGAAACTGAGTTAACAGCTCCCTGCACCGACAGTGTAGCATTTAGAACACTGGCTGGCCTTTTTCTCCAAACACCTCATTGCTTTAGAAAGGAATAAATATCCAAGACAGGCAGCCAGGAGCTGTTCCTTTCAAATCCCACACAACTCTCTTTCTTTCTCTCTCTCACTCTCTTTCTTTCTCTCTCTCTCTCTCTCTCTCTCGCCCCCTCCTCTCTTTCTTTCTTTCTCTTTCTCTCTCTCTCTCTCTCTTCTCCCCCCTCTCTCTCGCTCTCTCATCCACCTCTCTTTCTCTCTCCCTCTCTCTCTCTCGCTCTCTCTCTCTCTCTATCTCGGTTGCCATTTGACCAGGAGTGCTTCCTGCCACAGAGGACCTGTGACTCAACAGACAGAGTACAGCAACATTCTCCACTCACCCTCATGAATATGCACGGAATTGAAACAGGAGCACTGACTGCATGGTACTGTGGTGGTTCCTGTTTGATTCTCAAGTCTCCAATCCGCCATATCAACCAAAAAAAAGAAGAGAGACTGTAGGGAAATATCTTGACGGTGTGGGGGGAAATGTTTAACACTAATTTCTTTATCCCTTTCACAGGAGTACCATGTTACAAGAGAAGTCCTCGCTGCGGGCTTGCGTACCCAGATAAATCTCAGCTGTCAGTTGGCAAGTGCCCAAGACACTGAGACGTTCTTTTCAGAACGTGCCAATCTCACAGATGAGCTAGGACTGTAGAACCCCGCCCCGAGTGCCAACGCTTCACTGTGACGGTGGGGGATTCTAGCGTCCTAGCGCGATGGACTGGCGGACAAATGGACGCGGCCTTATCTCTTTATGTCGGCCATCGCTGAGGTGGCGTTTCACACAAAGCCCTCTGATGACCACTTCCTCCCGACCCGCCGGTTAACCTCCGCCCGGCTCGGCTGGCATGACACTGACAAAGTGCGTGTCACCCAGAGAGGATCCTGGGAGAAGAGACATACGACACAGTGTCAGCTTGTCTTCTGCTAAGGACCGCCGTGTGAGAGCGGATTTGAAAATGAGACAGGATTTATGATGTCGTTCATCAGAATGAGAGTTAAGAATTCTTCTAGTCTTCACATAGATAAATGGCCAGGTGGCTGGAGCTGCTGAGTGGGAGATAATATGGTGTTTGTGTGAAGATGCAACAGCACTCTCTCTCTCTAAATAGAATGCTTTGCCACCCTTGGTTTTTGTTCGCTCTATTTAAAGGTAGGGAGGTGAGCGCACAACCACTTGTTTCTCAGAATGAGTCATGAATGGATCGACCATTTGCCTAGCACATACATATACACTGAGTGTACAAAACATTAGGAACACCTGCTCTTTCTACGACATAGACTGACCAGGTGAATCCAGGTGAAAGCTATGATCACTTATTGATGTCACTTGTTAAATCCACTTAAATCAGAATAGATGAAGGGGAGAAGACATGTTAAAGAAGGATTTTTAAGCCTTGAGAGAACTGAGACATGGATTGTGTATGTGTGCAATTCAGAGGGTGAATGGGCAAGACAAAACGTTTAAGTGCTTTTGAACGGGCTATGGTAGTAGGTGCCAGGCGCACCGGTTTGTGTCAAGAACTGCAATGCTGCTGGGTTTTTCTCGCTCAACAGTTTCCCGTGTGTATCAAGAATGGTTCACCACCCAAAGGACATCCAGCCAACTTGACACAACTGTGGGAAGCATTGGAGTCAACACGGACCAGCATCCCTGTGGAATGCTTGACACTTTGTAGAGTCCATGCCGCAACGAATTGAGGCTGTTCTGAGGGCAAAAGGGGGTGCAACTAAATATTAGGAAGGTGTTCTTAATGTTTTGTACACTCAGTGTACATGTACTGTATAAGCAGGCAACCACACTGGTACAGGAACGCACACACACACACACACAGTACTTGCATGAGCATATAACGCACACGCACACACACACACACTATGCCTCAGGTCTTCATTTTGAATGACCAGATGAATATCTAATTTATGTTGCAGTGTGGCTTTAATCAAATAAAGCTAATCAAAAGACGCTGATTCCTCCTTGTCCATTTCACACCATTACATTCCCATAATCCTTCACTTTGTCTGCCTCTGAAATGGCAACCTATTCATTATATAGTGCACTGCTTTTGATCAGGTCCCATATGGCTCTGGTCAAAGGTAGTGCACTATATAGGGAACGGGTGCCATTTTGGACGTACCCTTTGTCTTTTACAGTGTAATTTACCTAGTCCTGACAGCCAGGCGCCATACTGTCATTTTGACAAAGGCAGTCACCAACACTACCTATTTAAACGGTTCATGTTACCACATGACAATTGGCATGATGGTATAATAACGGAAGTGTGCCAATGCCAAGTAGAGCTGGCTTGTAATGGGGCTCTAGTTTGGCCGTTTTTAATATTTTAATGTGTTTTCATTACAACAGCATGGAGCAGATAGCCTTTCTGACGTCCAGGCAATTGTCTGCAAATGAATGAGATTACATGACAAGCAGTGAATGACAGAGAGAGCAGCTACCCAGACAGCAAGCGGCTGCCAAGTGCCTACCCCCGCCAGTTATCTGATGGTAGCCTAGCAACAGATCCCTGACCTGCCTTTGACCTCCACCCGATAAGGTCAACACCTGAAGACAACGCCATTGGACGACTGGCTGGGGAGGGGGGAGGAGCCTGGGAGGAGTGGAGGTTGGCTGAGACAAAGGAACCACAGAGATGGCAGAATCCCTGCATAGTGAGTGAGAGTGATCAAATCAAATCAAATCAAATTGTATTTGTCACATGCACCGAATACAAAAGGTGTAGACCTTACAGTAAAATGCTTAGTTACAAGCCCTTAACCAACAATGCAGTTTTAAGAAAACTAAGTGTTAAGTAAAAAACAGATAAGTAAAAAATATAAATAAAAAACAAATAATTAAAGAGCAGCAGTAAAATAACAGTAGCGAGGCTATATACAGGGGGTACCGGTACAGAGTCAATGTGCGGGGGCACAGGTTAGTCCAGGTAATTGAGGTTAAAGTGACTATGCATAAATAATCAACAGATCGCGCTCCTCACAGACAAAAACATGTCGGTAGCATGGCAGTCTCGCCTGCACTACCAGTGTTTTGTTACCTATGTGTGTGTGTGTGTGTGTGTTTGTGTTATTTATCTTTGCCAGTGGAAGGTCAACATGAAAAGACTGATAGTAAAATGTAAATATTATTTAGAGCGCTTTCGCACCACGATCCAGCTAATTAGCATTCATTTTCTTTAATGCATTGCTATCTATATTTAATTTACAGTCGCTGGTTTCACTTAAATTCTTTTAACGTTCATTTGAAATTCACAGGTCTCCCTTTTCACACAGGGTCACACATTTTTCCAAAATATATTTTTATTCAGAAGAAGAAAAAAACGTTAAATGCTCGCAATAAAGCTAGAGTACAGTATTTGTGAAAATAAAGAGTGGGGGTCATAATAAGAGGGATGTTCTGGATAAGGAATGAATCGACACACACCCACACACCCACCCACCCACACACACACACACACCCTCAGTCAGTCAGTTCAACAGCAGCGGCACGGAAGTTAATCCAAATTGCGATAGTGGCAATATCCTATTAGGAGCATGGCAATAAAATCAAGCTGGGACTGGGAACATATTAGAGTTATCAGAACATGTTCAGCACGCTCCATTTACACAATGAGCTGGTATTAATCAGGGGGCTCTCTTCCCCTGACATACAGTAGGTACACACACACAACGAGACACATATCATCCACTCAAACAACGGCATACAGTAATACACCAGTATAGCACATTGTATGACACACACACACACACACACACACTGCAGCCAACATTATCAGTGTAACGTTATACAAAGATATATCATACAAGGATGGACACACAATTAATTGAACCTAAATTAAAACCATTCCATGGGTGTTACTGTAGTAGGCCATACAGTACAGTACAGTACAGTACAGTACAGTACACATGTATAGTAACCTTCTAGGGATGACCCTTCAACTAGTCAGGACTGCCCCAGAGGCTAAAATAACTCTGTCCCTGAGTTGAAGGACCCACACTTGCCCCCCCTTTAGGGCCTTAGCAAGACCTCTCCCCCAGTTCACCAGGGGCAACCTAGACTCCTCCTCTGTGTGTGTGTCTGCAGTATGGTGACTGTCTCCCTACTACAGGGGAAGTGTTGAAGGTCAGAGGGCAGGAAATAGGCCACCTGCCTCTGTCACACAGTCGCAGAGAGAAAGAAAGTGTGTGTGTGTGTGTGTGTGTGTGTGCGTGTTTTGGAGGAGTGAGCGAAGCCACACTATTAGACTGAACCGAAGCACGGTGGGTGGGGTGTTATGGAATCTGCATCCCAAATGGCACCCTATTCTCTATATAGTGCACTACTTTTAAGCAGGGGCCTATAGTGTTCTGGTCAAATGTAGTGCATTGTGTAAAGAAATGGGTTGCCATTTGGGATGTGTCCTAAGTCATGTCCTCTCTCCTGTCCTGTGATATTTGGTCAGGGGAGGACAAGGCGAGGCGACAACGGCCCAAACGTCCCCACCGGGGGTGAGAGCTCGGAAGGCAAGAGGGCAAGATAGGGAGCGAGGCCACCTGCTTCTGTCAAACTGTCAGGCCAGCTAGCGAAGGGGTGTGTGTGTGTATGTGTGTGTGTGTGTGTCCAGCGTCAGGGCAGGTGAAGGGAAGGGGGAGACAGTAGAGAGCAAGAGGGGAGAGCAGCATGCGTGTGTGTGTGTCTGTGAGTGTATGATGGACAGTGTGTGTGTGTGTCTGTGAGTGTATGATGGACAGTGTGTGTGTGTGTCTGTGAGTGTATGATGGACAGTGTGTGTGTGTGTCTGTGAGTGTATGATGGACAGTGTGTGTGTGTGTCTGTGAGTGTATGATAGACAGTGTGTGTCTGTGAGTGTATGATGGACAGTGTGTGTGTGTGTGTCTGTGAGTGTATGATGGACAGTGTGTGTGTGTGTGTCTGTGAGTGTATGATGGACAGTGTGTGTGTGTGTGTCTGTGAGTGTATGATGGACTGTGTGTGTGTGTGTGTCTGTGAGTGTATGATGGACAGTGTGTGTGTGTGTGTCTGTGAGTGTATGATGGACAGTGTGTGTGTGTGTCTGTGAGTGTATGATGGACAGTGTGTGTGTGTGTGTATGTGAGTGTATGATGGACAGTGTGTGTGTGTCTGTGAGTGTATGATGGACAGTGTGTGTGTGTGTGTCTGTGAGTGTATGATGGACAGTGTGTGTGTGGTTTGGCTTTACTATCCTTGTGGGGACCAGGGCCCAGATTCACAAAACACTTCTTACGCAAAAACTTAAGAAGCTTCTTAAGAAAGAAAAAAAAAGGAGTTCATAGGATAGTTCGTAAGTGCAATTCCTCAACAATATCTTAAGATTGAATGATATTCTTACGAACTTCTCAAATATCTTCTTACAAATCTTCTTAAGATGTTTGTTGCTAGGCAACAGTTTTAGCTAATTATCTAGCTAGCAATGACAATCATGTTAGCATATTTCTTACTGAGATTACTGTTTTAAAACATGTTCTTGGGTTTAAAATAATCAATACTGAAACTTTCAGATTAAGTTTGTGAGTGAATTAAACATGTTCAATTGCTTTCATGAGCTTTTTCTCTCACCGCCCTGAGTTTAAGACAAGGGTTTAGCTATCTTGGAATTAAGAACATTTCCAATAACTTTATTTTCAACAATCTAATTATTCTTAACTAAGGAGAAACATAAGAAATAGCACAAGAAAATTTCCAATAACCTTTTTGAGGAAAAGCAACTTTTCTTAACTTTCTTCTTAAGTCTATAGTTAAGGGGGAAATGGTAGTTAAGAAGGGGTTAGTTGGGGTATATGGAGTAGTTGGGGTGAGCAGGAGGGGAGGGGTGTGTGAGCTACAAGCTCTTACAGCCTCACGTCAGAATTACACGTTCATCCATGTTTCTCAAATGAAAAATGTGGAAGTTGTTCCAAACAAATGTAAGTTTAGGCATTAACTCAGAATTCTTAAGGTTAGGCATTAACTCCGAATGGTTAAGGTAAGGGTTAAGGTTTGGGATAGGCTTAAAACAAGAATATCAAAACCAACTTTCTATAGCTGGATTCGAACATGCAACCTTTGGATGCTTACGCCCATCCACCATCCCTGTCCACAACGCCCTAGCAAAACCAAAACCTATTTGAAGGTAACAGTGCTCACTGTTACCCCTAGTGGCCGGTTTCCAAGTCATCTCCAGACGTCCTCAGACATGGATGGACGTTGAATACTGACTTGTATCACGGGTGACCTTCCTGGTGTGAGGGGTGTGTGCCTGTGTGTGTCGGGGGGACAGGTGGCATATACCGGACAACACTGGCACCAGCCACCTTGCGACAGTCGCGGCTGGACAGGGGACAGATGTTGCTGTTTACCCCACCAGTGTTAGCCTAGCCTAGAGATATAGCAAGCCTAGCCCAGGCCACACGGGACGGTACGAATAGAGAGAGAGAGAGCAGAAAGTGGAGAAGCCAGGCTCAGGCACCCACCTCCCTCCATCCTTCTATCCTCCGCTGAAGCACCTGAAATTTCCGTTTCGCTAACTGCCACGCCGCTGCAGGGAAGCATTTTAATAAGTCGTATTAATGCCAACTGACAAAATTAGCTGTTTTTAAAAGCAGCGGAACAACGGCAGTTATCAGTAAAGCTAAATGAAATATAATTAGCTAAGGGGATTTTATTTCCTACAAACTGTGCTACTTATATTACATATTATGATATATTATTATTCTATAGGCAGAAATAGGATGAAGGATATTATCTGTGACAGGTGTGATGAGGCCTCCCTGGTTGAGTTGTATTGAGTTTGGGCACTATGTAATATTTATGTATGTATGTAAATTAATGGACAGTACTGACTGCGGCCTAGATGTGGCAAATGTATTTTGTGCCCACCAATAGATTCCCAAGTAATTAGAAAAGTGATTATGAATAACACTTATACTAATGAAGTTCAAAAGCCACTTTTGATTGATTCACTTTCCCTACTCTGTTGTTTTTCTAACTTAGACATTTGACATAGATTGCGGAACCGTTGATAGAGCACGATGTCAGAGCTTTGACCTTTAGGTGCAACCCTGAGTGAGGTCATGCTGGCGTTGCCATGGCTACTATCAGCGGATTGTCTTGTTGCCAGCATTACCTCAGGGGCCTGGCATTGTTGGGGTCAGAGAACAGACTGTGACCTCGCCATGGTGACCAAACTCTACTCAGAGAATAAAAACATGACTGCGGCCAGCCACACTCTCTCTCTTCCTCTCTGTATCTCTCTTTCTCTCTCATGAGTTTATTGCGTAAAATGATCTGGATGAATATGTAATTGTCAAAGAAGGCTTAGTTTCACTAGTTCATCAGGAGTATTATCTGTAAACTTTGTAATCACGACATTCACAGATGTCTAACAGATTGCTCGATAAGATATAGGCTAAAGGCTACCAAAGTATATTTCATGTTTTATGGTATAGATATAAAGTATGTTTTCATGTTTGAATATGTAATTACATGCAGTATATTCGCAACAGCAGGAAATGAAATGATTTGTCTTCAGACTGACTGTACAGAATGTAAATATAGAGAATGAATTGGATGGAAACAACGATGAACATGAAACCCCTCGTTTCCAACTATGCTGTGACCATGCTGGTCGTGGGTGGAGGGAGGGTTGGAGGGAGGGTTGGAGGGGTGGGCAGTCAACACAGCACCTGGTCCCCTGTTAGGAGTGCTCAGTTGCTGGTGCAGGTGAGGCACACACCCCAGCTGTCCACACACACCCACCCACATACACAAAGACAGATATTCACACATGCCTGCGCCTGTACTGGTGTCAGACACCGTATGGTTTAGTCCCTTTCAACACAACACAGGAGTGGAGAGGCTGGAGGTACACCAGAGTTCAACCTACTGCCATGCACATGCACTATGTACAGTGAATGCTCACTAACCTTGGATTTCCTCAACAGAACCTTCTATACAATAACACACGTTTCCATATGTGACGTTCGGCCTATACATACACTGCATGGCAGATAAGGCGGCGGGTAGCCTAGCGGTTAGAGCGTTTGGGCCAGTAACAGAAAGGTCGCTGGTTTGAATACCCGAGGTGACAAGGTGGAAAACCTGCCGATGTGCCCTTGAGCAAGGCACTTAACCCTAATTTGCTCCAGGGGTGACCGTGCTACTAAGGCTGACCCTGTAAAACAACACGTCACTGCACCTATCCAGTGTATGTGACAAAAAAAACAGATTTGTAAAAAAAAAAATTCACAATAGATTCACAATAGAGTATATATCCTTAGGCCTCTTTCTTGTAGTTCTAATGTGGTCATGTGACTTGCATGTGTTCTCTACATATGTCTACTGATTACTGTTACTTGACTAGAACTTGTCCAGCTTCTCTCTGGACCTTTATGATAGATAATAGACATTTTAATCATGTTGTGCTCTTTCCTAATTAGAAAAATGCAAAGCGGCCGTGTCACCTGTGGACATGATACAGGCAGTCCAGCCAGGAGGGCTAATTTGGGCTTCTGCTAATTGCCACGGTAACGAGCCTCCTGCGCCTCTCATAATCTGCATCCCAAATGGCACCCTGTTCCCTATAGAGTGCACTACTTTTTGACCAGAGCCATATGAGCCCTATTGGCTCTGGTCAAAAGTAGTGCACTCTATAGGGAATAGGGTGCCATTTAGGACTATTCTCTCAGAGGGAGGAGGTGGCAAGGGATGGAGGGATGAAGACACAGCTCTCCTCACACACTGAGAGGTGTGAAAGAATGTGCCGGGCCAAGTGAACACAGCCTGCAGGAGTCCAGCAGCAGGAAGAGAGACGGGACAGGCTGCGCTGTGAAAAACTCAACGCCACCACCGCGAGGGAGAGGAATGGAGATTTAGATTTTTTATGTCAGTTTTAATCAACAACGTTGTAATTAAATGTATATGATATGACCCGACGTGGAAATGCAACAAATGAAGGGTAACACAGGTTGTTGTTGTAGTTTAGATTACATGATTTACAGAGGGATGAATTGGGGGTGAACTCAAATCTTTGGTAAACGCCATTGTTATTACATGTACAATGTGACACAAAACACAACATGGAAATGCAATAAAGTGTTGTTTTCTACCTTAGCTACTTCTTTTTTCCACAGAGGAAGGAGTTGTTGTTGAGACCAGGGGAAGTTATACATTTACATTTGAGTCATTTAGCAGACGCTCTTATCCAGAGCGACTTACAGGAGCAATTAGGGTTAAGTGCCTTGCTCAAGGGCACATTGACTGATTTTTCACCTAGTCGGCTCGGGGATTAGAACCAGCGACCTTTCGGTTACTGGCACATGCTCTTAACCACTAAGCTACCTTATAGCACCAGTTATTTACAGTTCATGTGACATATGGCATTGGGGAAAAAAATACAATAGCAAGAAATGAAATGTGTGCATCTGTAGCCTAATGAATATGGAGGTTATGCAAGTGTGAAAATGAAAGGGTTCATTTCAAATGTATGTTTCATGCAATTTAATCATAATTATTATATTTATTTTGGGAAACTGGGGATTCCCATTGGGCTTCTGAATGATTATTCAATCAATAATTTAATTAATTCAGGAAATGTACATTTCACATTTTTAATATTTATTTTTAACGTTTGTGTAATATAAATATAAAATAAAATGCAATCAATATGAAAAATACTGTACTGATACTGTATTTCAGTCTGTCAATGAAATAAAGCTAACTTTGCCTTATTTATTATTTATACACGTTTTTATCAAATAAATGTTTAAAATACGTAGGGGTTTTGCAGTCAGCAATACACCCTGTAAGCTTGGGGGCACCTTGTCCGTTTCTACGCTGCTCTCGCGGGCGAGCTCCTCTAGCGTGTGTGTGCGAGCGTGTCTGCTCTGCTGTTGCTGCCCTTTGATCCCTGCATTAGTGTTAGTTAGGCTCGGAGACACACTTACACAGAGAGCAGCCATAGTCAAGACACGGCAACAACAACAGCACCCTCCTCCTCCTCCTGTGGTCCTGTACCCAACAATACACTTTAAACCGCGAGGACAAGCCAGGTATACAGTCCCTGCCATCACTCTCGCCTACAATCTCAATGGGAAAAAACCTTTTTTCTTCTTATCCCTAAAACAAGGAGGAGAATGTGATAAAAAGGGGGAAAATGCCAAGGAGGAAGCAGGAGCAACCCAAACGCCTGCCTTCACGTAAGTCGTTTGCTGGTTTTGTGCAATTTTAATGGGTCTTCGTGTGTTTTGCGCAGTAGTTTAGGGTTAAAGAGGTGAAACAGACAAAGACACGGCGTAGGTTATTTCTCCTTTTTTAGGTCTGAGCTAGGCAGCCATGTTGTTGGCGATGAGTAACGTTAGCTAGCCAGCGAGTGCATAAGCTGTACGTGGCTTTAATCGAGTATAATCGATAAAGGTCCCCTTTCCCCTAAAGGTTGCGGTCAGATAGCTTGTGTATCGGTTGTATATGGTATAATGTCTGAGCGTTTTCGTTTATCTGTCTGTGCGAGCGAGTCTCTTTCGGGGGAGAAAGGGGAGGATCTGAGAATCTGGCCGCAATAAAATGAAGGGTCAGTCGGATCAGACAAGCCAGACTCCGGGCTAACCATGCCTCAGTGTTCCTAGCAATAGCGCTATCTAACAACGCTCGGTAGCTAACTTCACATTTCTGTTAATATAAACGTCTAACTTTCTCTCTCACCACTCAAAAACGGGTGTACTGGTTCCCTCCGTAGGCGCTCGCTCTGTTTTTACGTCGAGTTCTTGAAAGTCTGGAGAGATTTATTTTGAAGCGGAGGTATTTTCTTCCGCCCAGTTCAGCGAGGTTCATGTCTGTATGCAGGCTATGTCAAAGCCATGGTCGGTCACCTGAAGTTCAGTTTTTTTTCCTTCCCTTTGCAGCCATTCATTGCAGACAGACTACGATCAATAATGCGGGCTAGAGACGCGAAATGGCACTTTCCCCATTTCCCGTTATGTCGTTACTCCGAATGTACATCAGAATGTGCGATTTATGTATATATATATATATATATTGTTCATTTGACCCTGTGTAGCTTGGATGTTTAGATTGTGCTTTTATCAGTCCAGTAATGAAAAGCTGCAATGACACACCTCGGCCGCTAGAGGATGACTTCTAGGTAGAATGTGTGGATCAAATTATCAGAGGAATTGGCTTAGTGGCAATTTCCCCTGCTGTAGTGCAATGTACTGAAGACATGCATAAGAACACGGCTTAATGAGTTATATTGGTATGCAAATGTGATTAATCTCATAAATCAATGATGACTTAATGAATGTACCATAATGACACATATATTTTAAATGTCAAACAATGCAACCATTCAGCGCTATTACCAGCTGTGATCAAAATTGAATTTGTATACTTTGTTGTATAAAGTATACAACATTTGAATACAGTGCAGTAAATATCAATTTAGCATTTGCTGTGCCATAGTGTGAGCTATTCGTGTCCACTCTTTCCACGTGTGAGTATTTAGGCTACTACAAATGTCCACATATCCAGTCCCAGCGTCACGAAACATCCCCAAAATAAGACCATTCTCTCCTCATCCACTGATACAGCATTCAGGTGTTTGACCCAGAGTTGAACTTGGGAAATTGTGTAGGGGGGCTGGGTGAGAGAGAGAGCAGTAGTGAGAGAGTGATATTTGGACAGTAAGCTCTCACTCACATGTTACTGACAGAGAATGTGCGTACCTACAAACGCGACTGGACAGAGCAGGTCATGCTCTGTAGCCTATACTGACACCAGTGGAGGCTGGTGGGAGGACCTATAGGAGGACAGGCTCATTGTAATGGCTGCAATGGAATAAATAATGGTCAAACGTTGTTTCCTGATGTGTTTGATACCGTTCCATTTATTCCATTACAGCCATTACAATGAACCCGTCCTCCTATAGCTCCTCCCACCAGCCTCCACTGACTGACACACCATACAGTACACTGGGCCTCCAACTATTTTGTTCTATTATATGGGTTAGGTCACGTGTCAAACTCATTCCACGGAGGGCCGAGTGTCTGCTGGTTGTCGCTCCTCCTTTGTACTTGATTGATTAATTAAGGTCACTGATTAGTAAGGAACTCCCCTCACCTGGTTGTCTAGGTCTTAATTGAAAGGAAAAAACAAAAACCAGCAGACATTAGGCCCTCCATGGAATGAGTTTGACACCCCTGGGTTAGGTAATGTAATAGACATCATGTAATGGAACAAGACTGGACAGATAGCCTATTTTATGCATTCATTACAGGATTTCATATAATAACAAATTATTTACCTGATATGGATGAAATGACTACTTTTAGGTCTCCATCTATCCTTTCAATAAAATAAATCCTTTTCTCTTTAAGAAGTTGTGGCCAATATTTTACTTTCCCTCCATTCAATCACAAAACTGATACAGGACAAACTTTATTTATGTTATATAGGTTTTCCTCCCACACTGACTGGAAGTCAGTGCCACTTCACCTCATTGGCCGACTGTCTGTTTGTTTTCATTGTTCAACCAACAACACCTACACCGATTGGTCACTTGCCAGGAACAAGCACAATATTGAAGTTCAGATGTCTTCATCTGTACTGAGGCCCTGTGGTGAAAAGGGCACAATAACACACTGCCTTTAAACTGCTAAAGGTGCTTTATCTTAGCCCAGACACATGCAGGTCTAGATATTTGGGGCTGTGTACTCTGCTGTGTGCACTGTGCAGGCCAGGCATCATGCTGTGTATATTAGCATACATGGCGTGTGAGAGAGGACACACACGTACACACACTCACAAGCTGGCCGTGGAGGTCACAGTACAGTACAGCGCCCTCACTCAGACAAGTAAACATGACCTTTGGCGCCACAATGAAAAGGGCCATTCTTTATGATTTTGGTACGTGCATGATTATGTATGTTTAATTCTATTGGCCGATTACTTACTGTAAATATTGACGCTAAAATTATCACTTTGATAAGGCATAGAGATTTTAGATTTGTACGTTTTAAAAGTAGTACCCTTTTATTTACAAGTGTAGATCATGCTAGAGGTTGGTTTTGAAATATCGTCAACGCAAGCATCATTCTTTCAGGCACAGAGGTTTCTAGGTCATTGGTCATACTTATGTTATGTCACCAAATATTACTTCCAAAACCTCTCCCAACTGTTGATAATTTCGCAACCACTCTGAAGTAGCTTTAGGCTATAGGGCCTATCTCCTGAATAAATGTTGAAGTAGGCTTAAATCAAGATATGGATACGAATTGTAAGCTAAAAATATACGAGAGAGAGACCCGATCATGAATGGCAAAAGGTCAGGGGCACTGGGAGAGCGAGAGAGGGAGACATTTTCTCCTCTCCCTGTCTCCTCTGCTGGTTCCTCAGGTTATCTGCATTTGAAATGGAGGGATTTTAGCCCCTGCCTCTACCGCCATTGACCGACCGGGTGCTCTTTTCCTTTCCTCCTCACCACCAGCCAATGGCTGGGTGGTTCTGTACCTTACTGTAATGGCGGGTCACTGGCGCCCTTCCACTTTCTATGATTATAATGACCTTGGCGGGGCCGGGGCTTGAAAACATTGGATTAAGGGGAAAGGAAAATGAGGGGAGGTTTCCATTTTGCTCTTGGCATCAAATTTGTGGGGAATTTTTTGCCAAGAATCCCCCTCCGCCACTTTCCACCCCCCACCACCCCTCAACTTGATGTGGCTCGGGCTCTCTCATGGACCGCGGTGTCGGCCGACTGGAGCTGAAGCGAATAATGATACACCGGCTTTCACTTAGAAATGAATTAAAGGGCAGGAGGAAGGTGGTGGGAAGCTTCCTTCAGCATACGCTTACATAGAGGGGAGTTTGAGACCCGCCGCGTTCAACACCATTCAGATTCAGTGGGTAGGCCTAAAACTGGCCCCATTCAGTCTCTCCATGACTTGATGGAGAATTGAATGGATTGTAATTGGGAGGCCGCTACAGCGGTTGATTTTAAATGAAAGTTGGTGGGGTAAGTTAACTTTATAATGGGCCTTGTTCCAGAGAAGCTTCTGGGGTTTGATCAATACACATTTGAAATGTGTTGTTGCTAGCTGCATCAAACAGGTAGGCTGGCTGACAATACCAAGGCCTACAGGTGTTGTTGTCAGGATTCCAATGGGCATCCACTAGGGTTGGGCGGTATCCAGATTTTCATACCGTCATACTGTTTCTGTACCAACCATTACTGAGTCAAAATATCTTTTTTTTAATGCACAAAACAATTTAAGCAACAGGGATCTTTATCCAGGAGGGCATTGAAGGTCTCTGTTGTAACCAATAAGCTTTATCTTGACATCTAGCCACTTAGTTAGCAAACCAAATGCATAGCTGGAGCCCTGAGCTGGATATAATTTATTTGACACAGCTTATATTTCTTATAGCTATACTGAACAAAAATATAAATGCAACATGGAACAATTTCAAAGGTTTTACTGAGTTACAGTTCATATAAGGAATACATTCATTAGGACCTAATCTATGGATTTCACACATGACTGGGCAGGGGTGCAGCCATGGGTGGGCCTTGAGGGGCATAGGCCCACCCAGTTGGCAGCCAGGCCCACCCACTGGGGAGCCAGGCCTAGCCAATCAGAATGAGTTTTTTTCAACAAAAGGGCTTTATTACAGACATAAATACTCCTCAGCACCCCTCCACCCGCCCTCAGATGATCCCACAGGTGAAGAAGCCGGAGGTGGAGGTCCTGGGCTGGTGTGGTTACACGTGATCTGTGGTTGTGAGGCCTGTTGGACGTACTGCCAAATTCTCTAAAACAATGTTGGAGGCAGCTTATGGTAGAGAAATTAACATTAATCTGGCAACAGCTCTGGTGGATATTCCTGCAGTCAGCATGCCAATTGCACGCTCCCACAAAACTTGAGACATCTGTGGCATTGTGTTGTGTGACAAAACCGCACATTTTAAAGTGGCATTTTATTGTCCCCAGCACAAGGTGTACCTATGCAATGATTATGCTGTTTAATCAGCTTCTTGATATGCCACCTGTCAGGTGGATGGATTATCTTGGCAAAGGAAAAATGCTCACTAACAGGGATGTAAACAAATTTGTGCACAAAATTTGAGAGAAAGAAGCATTTTGTGCATATGGAACATTTCTGGGATTTTTTTTATTTCAGCTCATGAAGCATGGGACCAACACTTTACATGTTGCGTTTTTATATTTTTGTTCAGCGTATATTTAACTTATCGTTATAAGAAGTGGCGTAGCATCCCCATCCCCAAAACATTTTAAATAAAATACAAAATATATATCTAATTTTATATGTTTTTACGGTATTGAAAATCATACGGCGGTATTTCAAAATACCCTAGTATACGGTATAAATGGTATATCGCTCAAGCCTAGCATCCACTGAGAATTTCCAATGCCCTGACTAATTACAAAAACGTGTCTGATAAGCAACTCGCTTCACAATAACTTCAGGGGGCTACTTGTGAGTAATTAACTCTGTTTTGGGCACACTTTTCATCAAGTGTCAAACTCACCATAGGTGCTAAGCAGGTAATTTAATCTAGGATTTCTTCATGCCCAACAAAAGGGACTCAGGGAAGCATAATATGCAAATCTCCTAAAGTAATTATTTAGGGATGCCCATTGCCTTCCCCCATAATACTTATTCAGTTAGGCCTAATTAGAGAGGTTGCTTGACAAAGATCCAGGGATGACTTCCCCTCCTGATTGTCAGCCATGACACTTGATCTGGTCTCTCTCAAACGACATCTTCATTCATTTTGCATTGACCTAATTAACAGAACGAATGAACTGTCCACCATGTCCACTAGGAGGCCTAAAAATACATCACAAAAGTTACCAGCAATCTGTTCCACACAGTACCTACCTGGTCTCAATCAACCCCCAAACCCCCTCCCCCCTTCCTACTGCTCCGTGTGGAATGGAAGTGCATCAGCGTGCCTTAGCCTTGGTAACGATTTTCTCCGTGTTGACAAGCCACGACCGGGAGATGTACAGCTTTGGAGAGCAGCCCTTTGGCTACGGCGTAGCCCCGGCACTGAGTAATACCAATCTCACAGGAGTGTAGCACAGGCTCTCAGTTGGCCGCAGTTCATAAGGAACGGCGAACAGCTCGCTGGTGCAGCTGGGGAAAGACTGAGGGAGGGGAAGAGAGAGGGAGAGTGTTGGAGGTGGTGGGGAAGCTGCTAAGAGCTCTGGGCGGTTTTCTCTGTTGTTGTACCACACAAGTGCATCTAGGGCCCTGCAGGACAGGGCTTTAACAGGCGTGAGGGATGGAGAGATATAGAGAACGAGAGAGAGGAGGGAGGTCTGGGGAGCAGGAAGCTCTAGTCGGCCAGTCGTGCCAGACTGCTGCCTCTGCTTCTAAACAGGGATGTGATTTATTATCGAGGCTCGTTTCACTCTTAAAAGAGAGATGGAAATTACATCGCAGAGAATTAGAGAGCGCCCCTAAATTGTCTCTGAGAAGAAAGCCATAGCTGTAGGCGTGGGGAGATTTTGGAGCATGTGGTACGCGTCTAACTGGTGCGTGAAATCAGAGGAGGGTTTTTTGCTTAGGTTGGCATAGATTTGTCTTTCCTTTGGTGGTGAGGAGGCCTTTTTAGTTTAGATAATGGATACTGATTCGGTCACTGCGTTTGATGGCCCTTGCCAAGGGGCCAGTCTTGGTTGCCCTTTAAAACCAAATAACTGTACTCCACTCTCTATGTTGCCAGGTTTGAAATACATGATCATTTTATGTAGCTCTACTGTCTTGATATATGTTGTTGTTAGGGGGGGCTTAAAATGGCTCTTGGCCAACACGCTGATCTTGTCGCCCTGACGGAGTGCACTCTAGCACGGCGGAGAGTGTGATGACCTCACTTCCTGTGTGGGTGGAAGGGAGGCCAGGAGGCCCCCACACTTGCCTGGCTCTTGTTAGCCTTTGGCAGCAGCAGCCAGGCAAACTCTGTCCTCTCTGGTCTGGAAGTCAGTACTAGGCTTGGGTGGTATCCAGATTTTCATACCTTTCTTCTGTCATCCTGGGATTTACGGTATAGCTCACAAGGGGACGCTAAAAACACAAAAAAGCCCATTGGGCATGTATTACCAGAATGCTAACAGAATTAGCACAAGTTATATCGAAATCACATAGACGCTGTTAGCTAAATGCTAACAAGCGAAAACGAACAAACTAATTGCAAAGACAAGCAAATCCAGCTCATAAAGTTATACAATCATAGCTAGTAGCTACCAAATGTTGTTTTCGGTGAGTGTGGACATGTGAAACTGAACAAGAGAAATTGTGCAAATGAACAAAGTTGTGATGCATGCTTTTTTGAAGGAAGAGCAGCATGTGTACCTGGAGGAGAATGGAGGAGGAAAAAAAACGCAAGTAGGAAGCACTGGGACAAAATGGCAGCTGTACAGATAACTCACCAAGAGATCTTTTACTTCTCAAACACGGCAGGAAAAGGATTCCCTTTTCCCGCGCTATATTCAAATGCCAGAATGCATTCTACAAATGGTGAAATAGGCAAAGTATGATAATAACACAACAACAACTGATGGCAGTAGCTAACAGCTGTAGAAAACTAGCCAGCTAACCTCTGTAGCTAGTCAGCAAGCTAGCAAGCAATGCTAAAGAGATGGCAAATGGGTTAGCATAACTCTAATAGTTTTTCTAAACATTAGCTAGCTGGCTAGCATTTATGAGTCCAGCAAACATGTTCCTCACGCGCTCCTCCTGAAGTGGTCAGCCAGATCTGAACACAATCCGACCACAAAGCGACTTTTGTGCATCTAGTCCTGTCTTTTCAATGCGATCTTCGTATTCTGATAGCAGAAGTCGCATGTAAGTGTCAAGTGTAGACATGACCAGAGACTCGCCGAGAGATATAGACTCACCAGCTCCCACTTTCTCCCGTTGTGCTATTTACAAACACGTGACAGGCTGAACTGTTTCAAAATGTAAAATAGTGTGACAGGTGAAATTAGGAACGCAGTGTGCTTTTTCTCCTAACGTATTACACAAGTTGACTGCAGGTATTAACTTAAAAAGTAGCTACAAATATTCACATTTATTTGAAAACTTTGTTGAAATCTTTTTGACTGTATGGAAAAAACATCCCGTGGCTTTTTCCAAATACCCAGGTATACGGTATATATGGTATACTGCCCAAGTCTAGTCAGTACCTCCTTCCACAACACTGTACTGTACAGTTACATTGAGCAGCGAAGAGCGAGGCTGCCACACTAATGCGTTTAACTAGCCAGGCTAACAGCTGTCTCTGGCTGCTTTGTGGGGGGCTTTGGGGCCTTGATGGGGGCAGTTTTATTGCCAGGGGAGATTCAAAGTGCCAGGAACGAACGAGGCAGGACAGAGGGACCGAGGCAGTCAGGCCAGGCAGATGCAGAGTAGTGGGACCACACGGTATAAAAGGCTCTCAAGGGAAACAATATATCACATCCAGATAGAGAGAGAGAGGAAGATTTTGGCTGTGTTAAAACAAAGCACCACTCCAGCCCAGATAAGTTAAATTAATCGACGTGAAGTCATCTCTGTGAAAGCCATTGTCAGTGGCGGGTGGGACGAGTGGAGGTTATTTACGACGCTAAAACACAGGTGAGTACCTGACACTGATGATTCTGTGGCTGCCACGTGCGGAGAATGCCCTTCCATTTTGCACAATGCAGATGATGACTTTACGACGTCTTCTGAATGAATAGCTGTAACCTTGAGGTAGAGATGCTCAGGTTCTCTAGCGTCATCCCATTGTTGTCTAAACAAGGGCATTATGGCATCTGATTAGTCCTCGTCACGGTAATGAGATAATTGCATTATTGGACATCTAGTACTAGACCAGTATTACTCATCATGATGCCTAAGACATTCTTATTAGCCAGATATAACTCATCATCAACAAAATGAAGATAAAATGCAAAAAAATAATCTGGAAATCAGGATAGCGTCTAAAAAACCTTTTAAGTTGATAATGAGAAGGGTTTAGTTGGAGGAATCAGTCAGTGATTGCCTCTTTCTGTTCCTGGATTCCCAGTGTGTTCTCAATGGACAGTCAGTCAGTTGTTGGTTCAGATTGCTAGGGCTGCATTCCCAAATGCCACCCTATTCCCTACATGGTGCACTACTTTTGACCAGAGCCCTATGGGCCCAGGTCAAAAGTAGTGCGCTATATAAGGAATAGGGCGCCATTTGGGACACAGCCTAGGTTATTAATCCCTGTACTCTACGGGGAGTGGTCAGCACCAGATGTATTGACACTTCCTACCAGAAGGTTTTCTAGATTAGCAGCAAATCCTCCCTGAAAAAAACCTTATTTGGCACGCACAGCCAGACTTTGTGTTCGTCAACTCTGGGCCAAAGGAAGCATCCCAGCCATCCATCCCTCCTCTTGTTCCTATCCTCCTCTCTCCTTCTGGTCCTTTGGCCAGGAACCACCGCTTCCTTTTTTGGCGGGGATGTACATTTTGTTGTTCTCATGTAGCATCTCTTGTGAGAGCCAGTGGATTGACCTTGATGACCCTCCCAGTCAGTGATGAGGTCTTCAGAAACAAGACATTTCCAACCCACTGTACCCGGAGGGCTTAAGTGATGGTTGTCATAGCGATCGTTATGCCACATAGAACAGCCTCTCTCACGGGTGAAAGACGATGACAAAGCTTTGAATGCGGCATCTTTCAGGTCACAACCTGGTTATGACGGAGGCAGACGGAACCAGAAAAGACTGGATGGATATGGTTGCGGTGCACACAAGACAAACAACAGACGTACATCAATGTCTGGTCTGTATAGATTTCAGGTTAGGAATTGAGATCGACATTATCTGCCACGCAGGCCATGTCTTTCATAGCTTGAGGAAAAAGCGAGATGGGTATTGGTCTGTGTTCCAAATGGCACCCTATTCCCTACACAGCCTACTGGCCCTGGCCAAAAGTAGTGCACTATGTATGGAATAGGGTGCCATTTGGGATGTAGCCTAGGTGTGACGGCGAGCAGCGGAGGGCGAACAATGCCTCTTCATTCCCACTGGCTGCCCTGGCCAGGCGTTTTAACATGGAGATTGGAAACAGAAACACCCCCCCCTTCCTCTCTTCCTCCCCTGGACCTGCATGCAAATGAAGGTTAGCCTCTCCTGCTGTGCCACTGCGATTCTTCCCTCTTTTTTCTCTCCTTTTTCTAATAGACGCAAACTGTCTCTGACTCCCCCCTCCTCCTCCTCTATTCCTAGGGAAGAGGAAGAAGGAACCGGGACCAATCCTGATTAGTGTCCCTGTCCTGAGTGACAGGCTCGAATCCAGGCAGGCACTGCCGCAGGCACCTCTGCCAAACTGCTGTCAACCCAATACCACCATAGAAAAAGCCATATTTTTTCCCCAATTCATTCGCCCCCCCAGGTCTCTATCTCTGGGCTCTTTGCTCCATGCTCACTCGCTCTCCCCAGCTCTCATACACACAGACACACATAGTCTCTCTCTTACACTGTCTCTTACACCCATAGTGTTGTCAGTAACACACATAGCTTTACTTTCTCACAACCACCCACCATCTCTTTCTCTCGCTCTCTTTCTCTCGCTCTCTTTCTCTCGCTCTCTTTCTCTCGCTCTCTCTTTCTCTCGCTCTCTTTCGCTCTCTCTCTGGGGGTGACTGGCTGCTGTAGTGTGACCGGTCGACCGTGTTCTTGTGCCAGTGGGCTCAATGTGATTTACGCTGGCTGGCTGGAGGACCGCCCCCCTCCCCCTTGTGTCCCCTCTCCATCTCCCCCTGCCTCCCCTGTCTCATACAGTATGTCCCACCTCCCATACACACACACACTGCGCTCTGCTCTCTCACTCCTCTCTGTGTCTAAGTGGGCAGCCTGCCCCTCAGTGTGTTTGCCAGAATGCTACGTACTAGTGGTGCTAGCTATGTTAGCGTCATTGTGCTACTTACAGTAAGCCCACCTCTTAGGGGTCATCACTAGTTACCACAGCCACAAAGTCATAATTATGTCTAAACCCTGCCTATTTCTACAATTTATTTTCTTAAAATATGATTTTAAACCTAACCTTAACCACACTGCTAACCTTTAAGCCTAACCCAAACCTGAAATTAAGACCAAAAAGCAAATGTTTGTTTTCATGAAATGATATAGCCAATTTTGACATTATGGTAACTAGTGACAGCCACCTCTTAGTCTTGACGTCAGTCCTCCTGTTGTTTTACCATTCACAGGGCTGTATCTGTTCTGTTCTGGAACAGTGTTGTGTCATGACACCCATATCTACTACAGGAAGGTCTTGGCAAATTACCCCCAAAGTCATGTTGTTGATACCAAATTTATGGGATGGATGCTGGCAAGGTTCCCCTTCGGTAATTATTTATAGTCCTAAATTGTAGTGTGATGAAGTGTTCACATACTCTACATAGGAACTCTACAGCAATATCATACTGTAGCCTAAATTTAGACTTTACTGTATTTTTGGCACAGTGAGTGAACTGTGCTTAGGGCTGTTGTGGTGACCGTATTACCGCCACACCGGCAGTCATGAGTCATGACCGCAGTCAAATTCCACTCTGGACATGCTCACTAACGACCGTCAGGTTGCTAATGGCCTGGTACTCAGCGCTCTATTGTCCCTCTAACCACATTAAACACTATCATCAAAACAGTATCATGCTTTTGAAGAAAGAAGTTCAACAACTGGTTGAAACTGAGTGGAAAATATGGTCGTTGTGGATGTTGTTTTCAAAGCCAAACACAACTAAATGGACAGCGCTTTAAGTTGATGATTAATTCAAAACACCCATACGCGTATTAAAGTTTATGAATATGCATAGGCCTATATATGAGCCCATATGCCTATATATGGATACCACGAAATTGGGGAGAAAAAGTGGTAAAAATAAAAAATATGGCCTCATCTTTTTAAGTGGGAGAAGTTGCACAATTGGTGGCTGACTAAATACTTTTTTTCCCAACTGTATATATATAAACAAAATATTTTGGTTAATTGCAGATGTTATCGCAGGTGCAGTGAAATGCTTGTGTTTCTAGCACCAACAGTGTAGTAATACCTAGCAATAATAATAATAATAATAATAATAATAATAATAATAAAAGTAAAAAATACACACATAATCCAGAAAAAAATCTAAATTAAGAAATACAAATACAGTGCATTCGGAAAGTATTCAGACCCAGATCCAAACGCCATGCGCTACCAACTGAGCTACACAGGACTAACTAAAGTTGCGAAATAACTCTAAATCTAGCATATAGGACCTGTTTTAAATGATCATTTTTATGCTCAACATTGCCACTTCATATGCGCACTCACTCCGGAAGGGAGTGTGTGGTGTATATTAAATGGATTTATGAGACTTTTTTAAATGTAGATGTTCCAAAGGCGCACACCAGCGGCTTGTATGGAGGCCTGGAGATGCTAAATGTGTTTATGGTAATTTAGGTCAATTACCGTGATACCGACATCATTTGCATGACAATAACCGTCTGACCAAATGTCATGACCTCCACAGCTCTAACTGTACTCCATTAGTCTACATAGCCTACATACGTACTAGTATCTATGATTGGTGACATAGTGACATAATAATAATAATAATAATAATAATAGTGAGGATGCTAAGGGAATGTCGGTGTATTATTGACATTAATTCTTAGCACTGCGACATGGCTGTAATGAGACAGAATTATTCCCATTGATTTACATTTAAAAGCTAGTTGTCCGCCAACCTCTGCGAAATAGGCCTGGCTTTGTGGTGGTTGCCAAATCTGAAGCAACTTTGGACTGTAGGACACTGAAACTGTTGTTTTCACCTGAGTGTAGTAACCTAGGACTGGCCTATATCAAAATGGGCTATCTACCAAATATGCAAGTGGCATTAAAAGTATAGCCTAGTCAATGTAGCCTACCTGGGCTGGGTTTCAGAAAAGCATCGTAGCACTAAGATAATCTTTTGTCCATTTAGTTTCTTAGTGCTACGACGCTTTTGGGAAACCCAGCCCTGACCTCTTTTCAGTGGTTGTAGTTTCTATGACAACTGTATCCTATCAACTGTCCTTGTGACCTTTTCACTATTCTGAAAATAATGCAAATGTGGTATTAAGCGTCATAATGTATCCTCGTCTTATAGCTTCCACTGTGTACTACTGCTACTTGTTATCGTTCACCATGGTAATGTTTAGGCTGAATCAGGGTATAAAATTAACTTTTTGGTCCACCAGCCACTGTGGCAGGTAGATATAAAAAATCTACCAGCCACTCAGGTTTTTTACCAGCCAAAATATCCCCAAAATATATATTTTCTGTGACCCGAGTCACCAGAATATCACAGATGAGACAAAACATTTCACCTGTCCCTTTAAGGGCGGGAATAGGCTATATACTGTAGTTCTTTGACTTTGTACGATATTAATTTACCAGCTTTGAAACAAGACTGCAGAAATACTTTGAAAACAGCTACTGCAGCATTCATTTTACTCTAAATGTGATCATACATGACTGTTTTTATTCACAAATGCGAGTGAAATGCCCGCACTGTGGAGCCCTGACCACCCGCCAACGTGGCTGGTGAAATAGACATCTTACCCGTCAATGCCAAAATCTACCCGCATTTGGCAGGTGGCGGGTGTTAATTTTAGACCCTGGGCTGAATGGTAAATTAAGAAATACCCTGTTAATTGCAATTACAGGCACTCGGTGAGAACTGAGTAGCCTATTTCTGTAGTGAAAGTGTATGTGTGTGTGTCTCCCTGGCGGTAGTTTTTTTTGTGCTCTGTGAGGAGTTTTGACACATCTAAGATTATGGGCATGTGTTGTTTCTGTAACGTGAAAAAATCTACATTCTAAAAATGGACGGGAAAAATAAACGCGGGTGCAAAGGGCGCTCCATCTGCGCTGAGGAATTTCAGAGGTCTGGGGGCCTGGAGTCGACTCATTCTCTTCCAAGAACACTTCTCCTTCCTCTTTCACCTCTGGCACGAGGCCCGAAGTACCCACAAACTGCCGGGGCCAAGGCCAACAGTACACAGATGGTAATATGCTGCACTACATTTCAATTCGACGGACAGAACCGAACCACAGTCATTACTGTATAGCAGGGGTTGGCAACAGGCGGCCCACAGGCCAAAACCAGGCCGATTTTTTGGGGGGCTGTAAAATAGGCAGGAATTCCGCTAAATATTAGTTTAATTTAGGAAATCTGTTTCGAAGTATTCCCACATAGAAAAATACATATGTGATTGTGTCTGTAATCAAGGTATGAAATGATTGTTATTTTCCAATACAATCTCTTTTTGGGATTAGTTGTGGTCAATTTGCAGTGTACAAATTATTATAATTATTTTCGGCCCCCTGACTATTCGCTATGACAATAATTGGCCTGTAGCTGAATTGAGTTGCTGTATAGTGTATATACAGTGGGGAGAACAAGTATTTGATACACTGCCGATTTTGCGGGTTTTCCTACTTACAAAGCATGTAGAGGTCTGTAATTTTTATCATAGGTACACTTCAACTGTGAGAGACGGAATCTAAAACAAAAATCCAGAAAATCACATTGTATGATTTGTAAGTAATTAATTTGCATTTTATTGCATGACATAAGTATTTGATACATCAGAAAAGCAGAACTTAATATTTGGTACAGACATCTTTGTTTGCAATTACAGAGATCATACGTTTCCTGTAGGTCTTGACCAGGTTTGCACACACTGCAGCAGGGATTTTGGCCCACTCCTCCATACAGACCTTCTCCAGATCCTTCAGGTTTCGGGGCTGTCGCTGGGCAATACAGACTTTCAGCTCCCTCCAAAGATTTTCTATTGGGTTCAGGTCTGGAGACTGGCTAGGCCACTCCAGGACCTTGAGATGCTTCTTACGGAGCCACTCCTTAGTTGCCCTGGCTTTGTGTTTCGGGTCGTTGTCATGCTGGAAGACCCAGCCACGACCCATCTTCAATGCTCTTTCTGAGGGAAGGAGGTTGTTGGCCAAGATCTCGCGATACATGGCCCCATCCATCCTCCCCTCAATACGGTGCAGTCGTCCTGTCCCCTTTGCAGAAAGCATCCCCAAAGAATGATGTTTCCACCTCCATGCTTCACGGTTGGGATGGTGTTCTTAGGGTTGTACTCATCCTTCTTCTTCCTCCAAACACGGCGAGTGGAGTTTAGACCAAAAAGCTCTATTTTTGTCTTATCAGACCACATGACCTTCTCCCATTCCTCCTCTGGATCATCCAGATAGTCATTGGCAAACTTCAGACGGGCCTGGACATGCACTGGCTTGAGCAGGGGGACCTTGCGTGCGCTGCAGGATTTTAATCCATGACGGCGTAGTGTGTTACTAATGGTTTTCTTTGAGACTGGTCCCAGCTCTCTTCAGGTCATTGACCAGCCATTGACTGCCGTGTAGTTCTGGGCTGATCTCTCACCTTCCTCATGATCATTGATGCCCCACGAGGTGAGATCTTGCATGGAGCCCCAGACCGAGGGTGATTGACTGTCATCTTGAACCTCTTCCATTTTCTAATAATTGCACCAACAATTGTTGCCTTCTCACCAAGCTGCTTGCCTATTGTCCTGTAGCCCATCCCAGCCTTGTGCAGGTCTACAATTTTATCCCTGATGTCCTTACACAGCTCTCTGGTCTTGGCCATTGTGGAGAGGTTGGAATCTGTTTGATTGAGTGTGTGGACAGGTGTCTTTTTATATAGGTAACAAGTTCAAACAGGTGCAGTTAATACAGTTAATGAGTGGAGAACAGGAGGGCTTCTTAAAGAAAAACTAACAGGTCTGTGAGAGATGGAATTCTTACTGGTTGGTAGGTGATCAAATACTTATGTCATGCAATAAAATGCAAATTAATTACTTAAAAATCATACAATGTGATTTTCTGGATTCCGTCTCTCACAGTTGAAGTGTACCTATGATAAAAATTACAGACCTCTACATGCTTTGTAAGTAGGAAAACCTGCAAAATCGGCAGTGTATCAAATACTTGTTCTCCCCACTGTAGCTTACGCTAGCAGCTACCCCCGGATGAGAGTGTGATCTAGGCCAGGGTTTCCCAAACTCGGTCCTGGGGCTCCCCCTGGGTGCATGTTTTGGTTTTTGCGCAAGCACTACACAGCCGATTTGAAATAATCTAAGCTTGATGATGAGTTGGTTATTTGAATCAGCTGTGTATTGCTAGGGCAAAAACCAAAACGTGCACCCAGGGCGGCCCCAGGACAGAGTTTGGGAAACCCTGGTCTAGGCTAGCTCCTGAGCCACCATGAACGAAGGGTTTTCCAGTTTCCACTTCCCCCATGTTATCTATGTCAGAGACTGGAAACTGGAGTATCCATTTTGGCTCTGACATGGAAAAAGTTGATGGATGGGTTTGTGGTTTAAGAGTGGGTTATATACAGAGTTGTGTGTGGACATAAGCCTACTATAGGTGTGTAGATGATTTAGAGTGTGGGCTACTAGGCTACTTTCTAACTCGGGTTGTTAAAAGCACAGTTCTAGTTAAGTGCTGTATTTTTAAACTGGCAAATGCCTGGTGGTGCTCCCAGAACTCCAAAGGGCATGAACCCTTTTGAGTTTGCCCACACATCACCATCCCTCTGAGCCTGGATCAGTGAGCTGTACTGAGAGCTGAATATCTCAGTCTTTATCTCTTTCAATCACTGATCTCAGACCAGTCTCTCACTCACAACATGGATCAAGTCCCCTTGGGCTCTGGTCAAATGGAGTGCACTATAAAAGCAGTGTACTATACAAGGAATAGGGTGCCATTTTGGACTCGACCTCAGAGAAACCCACGGGTGCATTACCGGTGTATGAACCTTGGAGTATTTATGACAAACAGCTGAATAGTCAGTCAGTGACATGGTGCCTTTTGTAAAGTGGGATGTATCGTGATAGATGCACTCCAACAATTATTTCACCCTTTTCCCCAAAAGAAAAGGAGGGAAAATGTCCACTTAACAGATTGATGTCCCGTATAAAGTCCTACGAAGGGGCTTTGAATTTACAACCGCCGGTTCCGGCACAACCAGCTGGTTATATTTAGTCTGTGTGGGTTTTTTTTCACTCGCTCTCACACACACACAAGCACACTGTCTTTTTCCAACAGGACAAACTGAGAGAGAGGGAAATACTGAGGAGAAGAGGAAGAGGGAGAGATCCTGACAGAGCAAGAGAAGGAAAAAAAGGAAGTCTGTTGTTGAAGTTCCAATGAATGGAATTACCTTCCTCTCCGGGATGGAGCGCTAACTGTTAGTGGTTTACAGCGACGTGAGCCTGCTGGTGGATAGAGCTAGCTGAGGTCTCTCCCACCATATTGTCCGGCGGCGCACGCTAATAAGGCAGGAGCCCTGACCACAGGGCGCGCTCATTAGCATAGCCCGCGGACATGGCAACCCCCGCCAGGTCTCAGCATGGACACTTAATTACCGCCACAGCGCCTTCTCATTTCTACACTCCTCCTCCTCACTACACTCACCCCTCCTCCCTTGTAGTACACCCCTCTAATCTTCCCTCCACCCCCGGTTCCTCCTTCCCCCTCGTACAGTATACACCCCCTAACCCAGGCCAACAGCAGCCATCCACTCCGAGTCAAAGGAGAGCATGCTGGGATAGCCCAGGTGTGGCTAAAGCTGTGCTGGCTGTGTGGTGTGTTCCATTGCTGTGCTGGATTTAAATAGCCTGTCCGAGTGGTGGACTTGACCGTCACAGGTCTTGAACCCACCCCCTTCATATTCTACTTATGTCTCTGTCTCTCTCCGTGTGTCTCTCTCTCTGTCTCTCTCTCTCTCTGTCTCTCTGTCTGTCTATCTGTCTGTCTGTCTCGCTCTG